>NW_022589737.1:14264771-14417660 GCF_004348235.1 Phoca vitulina
GTTCTACTGTTCTTTTGGTTTCTATTTCATTGATTTCTGCTCTGATCTTTATTATTTCTCTTCTCCTGCTGGGTTTAGGCTTTATTTGCTGTTCTTTCTCCAGCTCCTTTAGGTGTAGGGTTAGGTTGTGTACTTGAGACCTTTCTTGTTTCTTGAGAAAGGCTTGTATTGCTATATACTTTCCTCTTAGGACTGCCTTTGCTGTATCCCAAAGATTTTGAATAGTTGTGTTTTCATTTTCATTGGTTTCCATGAATTTTTTTAATTCTTCTTTAATTTCCTGGTTGACCCATTCATTCTTCAGTAGGATGCTCTTTAGCCTCCATGTATTTGAGTTCTTTTCGACTTTCCTCCTGTGATTGAGTTCTAGTTTCAAAGCATTGTAGTCTGAAAATAGGCAGGGGATGATCCCAATCTTCTGGTACTGGTTGAGACCTGATTTATGACCTAGGATGTGATCTATTCTGGAGAATGTTCCATGGGCACTAGAGAAGAATGTGTATTCCGTTGCTTTGGGATGGAATGTTCTGAATATGTCTGTGAAGTCCATTTGGTCCAGTGTGTCATTTAAAGTCTTTATTTCCTTGTTGATCTTTTGCTTAGACGATCTGTCCATTTCAGTGAGGGGGGTGTTAAAGTCCCCCACTATTATTGTATTGTTGTCGATGTGTTTCTTTGCTTTTGTTATTAATTGCCTTATATAATTGGCTGCTCCCATGTTAGGGGCATAGATATTTACAACTGTTAGATCTTCTTGTTGGATAGACCCTTTAAGTACGATATAGTGTCCTTCCTCATCTCTTATTACAGTCTTTGGTTTAAAATCTAATTTGTCTGATATAAGGATTGCCACCCCAGCTTTCTTTTGGTGTCCATTAGCATGGTAAATGGTTTTCCACCCCCTCACTTTCAATCTAGAGGTGTCTTTGGGTCTAAAATGAGTCTCTTGCAGACAGCATATCGATGGGTCTTGTTTTTTAATCCAATCTGATAGCCTGTGTCTTTTGATTGGGGCATTTAGCCCATTTACATTCAGGGTAACTATTGAAAGATAGGAATTTAGTGCCATTGTATTGCCTGTAAAGTGACTGTTACTGTATATTGTTTGTGTTCCTTTCTGGTCTATGTTGCTTTTAGGCTCTCTCTTTGCTTAGAGGACCCCTTTCAATATTTCTTGTAGGGCTGGTTTCGTGTTTGCAAATTCCTTTAGTTTTTGTTTGTCCTGGAAGCTTTTTATCTCTCCTTCAATTTTCAATGACAGCCTAGCTGGATATAGTATTCTTGGCTGCATATTTTTCTCATTTAGTGCTCTGAATATGTCCTGCCAGTCCTTTCTGGCCTGCCAGGTCTCTGTGGATAAGTCTGTTGCCAATCTAATGTTTCTACCATTGTAGGTTACATATCTCTTCTCCCGAGCTGCTTTCAGGATTTTCTCTTTGTCTCTGAGACTCGTAAGTTTTACTATTAGATGTCGGGGTGTTGACCTCTTTTTATTGATTTTGAGAGGGGTTCTCTGTGCTTCCTGGATTTTGATGCCTGTTTCCTTCCCCAAATTAGGGAAGTTCTCTGCTATAATTTGCTCCATTATACCTTCTGCCCCTCTCTCTCTTTCTTCTTCTTCTGGGATCCCAATTATTCTAATGTTGTTTCGTCTTATGGTATCATTTATCTCTCGAATTCTGCCCTCGTGATCCAGTAGTAGTTTATCTCTCTTTTTCTCAGCTTCTTTATTTTCCATCATTTGGTCTTCTATCTCACTGATTCTTTCTTCTGCCTCATTTATCCTAGCAGTTAGTGCCCCCATATTTGATTGCACCTCATTGATAGCCTTTTTGATTTCTACTTGGTTAGATTTTAGTTCTTTTACTTCTCCAGAAAGGGTTTCTCTAATAACTTCCATGTTTTTTTCAAGCCCAACTAGTATCTTTAAAGTGATGATTCTGAACTCTAGATCTGACATCGTACTAATGTCCGTATTGAGTAGGTCCCTGGCAGTTGGTACTACCTCTTGTTCTTTTTGTTGAGGTGATTTTTTCCGTCTTGTCATTTTGTGCAGAGGAGAATAGATTAATGAGAGAACAAAATGCTAGCAGGGTAACAACGTCCCCAGAAAATATACTCTAAACAAATCAGAAAAGACCTGAAGCAGTGGGAAAAGAAAGGGAAAGAGAGAAAAAAGAAAAGGAAAGAAAAAAAGAAAAAAGAAAAAGATAAAGATAAAAACAAACAAAAGCAGAACAAAACAGAACAAAACAAAAACAGAATGTGATCAAATATGATCAGGCTGGATTATAGATCAGTGCCACACACTAGATTTTGGGTGTATTTTGGTCTGTTAAAAGAAAGTCCCTCCCAAAATTTTAAAGAAAGAAAAACTTATATATGTACAAAAATAAGGGTTGATATGATGAAGGGATGGAATATGACTGTAAAGATGGAAATTATAAAAAATTTTATAAAAGGATTTGATAAGTTTGAAAAAAGAAAGAAGAGGATTAAAAAAAAAAAAAAAGAAAGAAAGAAAAAAGGGAGAGGATGTGATCAGGCAGGGGAGTAGAAAAAAACCATACACTAGAGATTTAGATTATATTTTGATCTGTTAGAAGAAACTATCTCAAGATTTTAAAGAGAGAACAACTTATATATATATGCCAAAAATACGGGTAACTACTATGAAGGGATAGAATATGACTTTAAAAATGAAAAATAAAAATGTTTTTTTTTTTAAAAAAAGGGATTGATAAGATGTTGGTTGAAAAAGGGAAAAAGAAAAATTCAAAAAAAAAAGAAAAAGGGAAAAAAGAAAAAAAGACAGTTAAAAAAAATAATTAACTTTGAAAGACTAAAGAATCATGGTAAAAAAGCCATGAATTCTATGTGCAGTATTCCCCTAGCGCTGGAGTTCTGCCGTTCTCATTGATCGGTAAACTTGGTCTTGGCTGGCTGTTCTCGCTGATCTTCTGGGGGAGGGGCCTGTTGCCGTGGTTCCCAAATGTCTTTGCCGGAGGCAAAATTGCCCCGCCCTTGCTGGTCCGGGCTAAGTAATCTGCTCGGGTTTGCTCTCCGGAGCTTTTGTTCCCTGCAAGCTTTCCGTACAGCCTTGGAGGCGGAGAGCGAAAATGGCAGCCTCCCAGTCTCCGCCCCGGTGGAGCCGAGAACTCGGGGTCCCACTCCTCAGTGAGCCCCCAGAGAAAAGCAGTCAGTCACTCCCATCTCCCCGGTCTCCGGCCACACTCCGCGCTCACCCGGCCTGTGACCGCGCCTTTCTATCTGGCACCCGACCCCGGGTGGAGCCTCCAAACCCAGCAGATCCCCGCGGTGCGCTCCCGCAGCTCTCCTCCCGGGGGAAGAAGGTGAGTCTCCCCGGATCTGCCGCTTGTTGGGTCCCTGCTGGAGGAGCAGTGGCCCGACTGTGCCGCGGATCACGGTTTATGGCAACCCCGAGCTGAGAGCCCGCGCCTGGGCTCTGTCTCTGCAGCCGGCCTCCCCGCTCCGATACCTGGGAGCTCTGCCGCACTCAGGCACCCCCGGTCCCTCTGTGACCCCGAGGGTCCTGAGACCACACTGTCCCGCGAGGGTTCCACCCCCCACTTCGCCACCAGAGTGACGTCCCTCAGCGGAGCCGACTTCCAAAAGTTCCGATTTTGTGCTCCGTGGCTCTATCACTTGCCAGAAGCGGCCGACGGAGGCCCCTCCCCCGCCGTCTATCCTCCCAAATAACGCCTCGGATTCACTTCTCCGCACGTCCTACTTTCCAGAAAGTGTTCGATTTCTGTTCAGAGAGTTGTTGCTATTCTTTTCTTCGATCTCCTGTTGAGTCTGTAGGTGTTCAGAATGGTTTGATCCCTATCCAGCTGAATTCCTGAGAGGAGACGAAATCCAGGTCTCCTACTCCTCCGCCATCTTGCTCCACCCCCCAGTACTATCTTGAACAATAGTGGTGAGAGTGGGCATCACTGCCATGTTCCTGACCTTAAGGGAAAAGCTCTCAGCTTTTCCCCATTGATAACAATATTCACTGTGGGCTTTTCATAGATGGTTTTTATGATATTGAGGAATATTCCTTCTATCCCTATATTCTGAAGAGTTTTAATCAGGAACGGATGTTGTATTTTGTCAAATGCTTTTTCTGCCTGAATTGAGAGGATCATATAGTTCCTGTCTTTTCTTTTATTGATGTGCTTTACCATGTTGATTGATTTGAGAATGTTGAACCACTCTTGCATCCCAGGCATAAAACCCACTTGTTTGTGGTGAATAATCCTTTTAATTTACTGTTGGATCCAATTAGCTAGGACCTTGTTGAAAATTTTGGCATCCATGTTCATCAGGGATATTGGTCTTTAAATCTCCTTTTTGCTGGGGTCTTTGCCTGGTTTTGGGATCACGGTAATGCTGGCCTCATATAACAAGTTTGGAAGTTTTCCTTCTGTTTCTATTTTTTGAAACAGCTTCAGTAAAATAGATATGATTTCTTCTTTAAATGTTCAGTAGAATTCCCCTGGGAGGCCATCTGTCCCTGGACTCTTGTTTTTTGGGAAGTTTTTGATGACTGCTTCAATTTCATTACTGGTTATCAGTCTATTCAGATTGTCTATTTCTTCCTATTTCAGTCTTGGTAGTTTGTAAGTTTCCAGGAAGGCACCCATTTCTTCCAGGTTGCTTAATTTGTTGGCATACAGTTGCTGGTAACAATTTCTAATAATTGTTTCTATTTCCTTGATGTTAGTCGTGATCTCTCTTCTTTCATTCATGATTTTATTAATTTGGGTCCTTTCTCTTTTCTTTTGGATAAGTTTGGCCAGTGGTTTATCGATCTTATTAATTCTTTCAAAGAACCAGCTTCTAGTTTCGTTGATCTGTTCTACTGTTTTTCTGGTTTCTATTTCATTGATCTCTGCTCTAATCTTTATTATTTCTCTTCTCTTGTTTGGTTTAGGCTTTTTTTGCCTTTCTTTCTCCAGCTCCTTTAGGTATAGAGTTAGCTTGTGCATTTGGAATTTTTCTGCTTTTTTGAGAAAGGCTTGGATGGCTATGTATTTCCCCCTTAGAACTGCCTTTGCAGTATCCCATAGGTTTTGGACCAATGTGTTTTCATTCTCATTGGTTTCCATGAATTGTTTAAGTTCTTCTTTAAATTCCTGGTTGACCCATTCATTCTTTAGCAGGATGCTCTTTAACTTCCACGTGTTAGAATTCCTTCCAAATTTTTTCTTGTGATTGAGTTCCAGTTTCAAGGCATTGTGGTCTGATTTCATGCAAGGAAAAATTTCAGTCTTTTGGTATTGGCTGAGACCTGATTTGTGACGCAGTATGTGGTCTGTTTTGGAGAAAGTTCCATGTGCGAATATTTGAGAAGAGTGAGTGTTCTGTTGTTTTAGGGTGAAATGTTCTGTATATATCTACGAAGTCCATCTGTTCCAATGTGTCATTCAAAGCTCTTGTTTCTTTGTTGATCTTCTGTTTAGATGATCTATCTAGTGCTGAGAGTGGAGTGTTAAAATCTCCTACTATTAATGTATTATTGTCATTCTGATTCTTTATTTTGGTTAACAGCTGGCTTATGTAGTTGGCTGCTCCCCTGTTGGGGGCATAGATATTTACAATTGTTAGATTTTCTTGTTGGATACACCATTTAAGAATGATATAGTGTCCCTCTGGATCTGTTATTACAATCTTTGGTTTAAATTCTAGTTTGTCTGATATGAGAATTGCTACCCCAGCTTTCTTTTGAGGTCCATTGTCATGATAAATGGTTCTCCATCCCCTCACTTTCAATCTGGAAGTGTCTTTAGGTTCAAAATTAGTCTCTTGCAGACAGCATATGGATGGATCCCGTCTTTGTATCTAATATGCAACCCTGTGACATTTCATGGGAGCATTTAGGCTGTTCACATTGAGGGTTACTACTGAAAGATATGTGTTTATTGCCATCCTACTGTCTGTAGAGTCCCTGTTTCTGTGGATTGTCTCTGTATATTTCTGGTCCATATTATTCTTGAGGTCTTTCTTCTTTTATAGACTCCCCCTTAGTATTTCTTGCAGGGCTGGCTTGGTGGTCACATATGCTTTCAGTTTCTGCAGGTCCTGGAAGCTCTTTGTCTCTCTGTCCATTCTGAATGACAGCCTGGCTGGATAAAGTATTCTTGGATGCAAGTTCTTCTCATTTAGTACCCTGAATATGTCTTGCCAGCCCTTTCTGACTTGCCAGGTCTCTGTGAACAGGTCTGATGTCATTATGATATTCCTCCCTCTGTACATAAGGAATCTTTCCCCCCTAATTGCCCTTAGGATGGCTTCCTTGGTTCTATGATTTGCGAGTTTTACTATTACATGCCAGGGTGTTGGTCTGTTCTCATTGATCTTGGGAGGGGTCCTCTCTGACTTTAGGACATGAATGCTTGTTTCATTCCCCAGGTTAGGGAAGTTCTCAGCTATGATTTGCTCAAATATATCTTCTAGTCCTCTCTCTCTCTCCACCCCCTCAGGGATCCCAATAATTTTGACATTGGACTGTTTCATGGCATTGTTGATTTCTCTAATCTTGTTCTTATGGATTTTAAGCTATTTGTTCTAGGCCTACTCCTGTTCTTTCCTTTCTATCAGTTTATCTTCTAGATCACTAATTCATACTTCTGCCTCATTTACCCTAGCAGTTAGAGTATCTAGTTCAGACTGCATCTCATTTATAGCGTTTTTTAAAAAGATTTTATTTATTTATTTATTTGATAGAGAGACACACAGCAAGAGAGGGAACACAAACAGGGGGAGGGGGAGAGGGAGAAACAGGTTTCTCGCTGAGCAGGGAGCCCGATGTGGGGCTCGATCCCAAGACCCTGGGATCATGACCTGAGCTGAAGGCAGATGCTTAACAACCGAGCCACCCAGGGACCCCTCATTCATATCATTTTTAAGTTTGGCTAGATTAGCTCTACTTTCTGCCCTTAGAGATTCCATGTTGCTGTTAATGGTTTTCTCAAGGCTACCTATTGTCTTCATAATTGTTACCCTGAAGTCAATTTCAGACATCTTACTTATATCCATATCCATTAGGTCTGTGGTAGAGGCCATTGTTTCTGGTTCTTTTCTTTGCTGGGAGTTCCTCCTCCTAGTCATTCTGTTGAGTGGTGGTTTAGAGGATGTACAGAGTCAAAAATATCAACCACAATCCAGGCAAGGTGCACCCTGGGAAAGTTCAGAACAATCAGAAGCCACCACCAAAAAAAAAAAAAAAAAAAAAACCCAGCCAAATGAAACCCAAGAATAAGACTTATAAAGTACAAAAAAAAAAGGGGGCGGGTGAGGGGAAGGGGCCTATAATCCCTTGGTGTGGGTGAAGTAGGGTGTTTCAGTTCTTCCTGGGTGTTTTTTGTTCCCTTTGTTAGAGAACACTACTTCCCAGAGATACAGGGAAATTAAAACTGCTATATATATGTAAAGGTAGTATTGAATAGAGAAGAAAAGGACTACATTGAAGCTTGTATCTATCTATCTATCATCTATCTATTTATCTATCTATCTAAAGAAAAAGAAAAAAGTATACGTGTGAAAAATTTCAAATTAAAAAGTTACTATGGAATATGTTGTATTAAACATCTAGTTGAAATGATAAGTAGGTAAAAAGAAAAAAAACAGAAGAAACATGAGAAAGAATAAAAAGAAGAAAAGAAAAGAAAAGAAAAAAAAAGAAGGTTGTATCTAAGAAATACTCAGGCCGTGAGGCAACACCAGGAGCTTAATATGCTATTTTCCCCTGGTGTTCGGGTTTTACAATTTTATGGGGACCCTCGGGTTGTCCTCTTGTTCTTCCAGTTTGTCTTCTGGGGGAGGGGCCTGTGTGTTGTTTTTCAGTCAATCTGCTTGGGTGGAGTTGCCCTGACCCCTATCAGGGGGCTGGGCTCTGTGGAAACTGGTTTTTTTGGCTTTTGTTCTCTAGCGGCTTTTTGCACCTTTTCGGAGGATCAGACCAAAGGAAAATGTCTGCACCCAGACCTCCACCCCAGGGGAGAGAAACCATAATCTGCTCCTCTCTGAATCCTCCAGAACACACAGTCTCCCCCTCTGTAAGCACAGCTGAAAAACGTAGCTTCCCACAGGCAGTGCACACCCCCAGCGATTCTCTCGGCAGTCAACCCCAGCCCCACTTCTCTCTGCCTCCTGTGCCTCCAAAACCACCAGCGATCCTAGTCTGGGTGGGCCAGGCTGAAGTGGTGGTGGGCCCCAGGTCTGCGGGCACAGGTCCCCGCCAGGTCCTCTTGGGCATGGATGTAGGTGGCAATGGCCGCCCAGTCCCACCATTTGTCCCTTAAGCCCCTGTGTTCTGTTTGCATGCAGTTATCACTCCCTTCCTGTCCTGCCACCACTGCTCTCCAAGCTATTGCTGGTCCCCAGGTGCAGGACACTTTTGCACTGGGGTATTATTTTCCAGTGGCTCGCTTCTTGTGGTTCCCTTCCCCTTCTGTTTATCTTCTGACATCTGACCATGCAATCACTACTCTGTCCTTCGTACTTCTTGACTGATGATCCTTTGTCCCCGTAGAGATCCAGACATATAATTTTACATCTCAGGCTGATTTCGTGGGTGTTCAGAGTGGCTTAGTAGATATCTAGCTAAATTTAGGGGACCAGTTGAAACGGAGTCCCCCACTCCTCCACCATCTTATCCCCCTATCTATACCACTACTTCTTTATCCATTCATCTGTTGATGGACATCTGGGCTGTTTCCATACTTTGGCTATTGTGGACATTGCTGCTATAAACATTGGGGTGCAGGTGCCCCTTCAGTTCACTACATTTGTATGCTTGGGGTAAATACCTAGTAGTGCAATTGCTGGGTCATAGGATAGCTCTATTTTCAACTTTTTGAGGAACCTCCATATTGTTTTCCAGAGTGGCTGCACCAGCTTGCATTTCCACCAACAGTGTAAGAGAGTTCCCCTTTCTCCACATCCTCGACAACATCTGTCATTTCCTGACTTGTTAATTTTAGCCATTTTGACTTGTGTGAGGTGGTATCTCATTGTGCTTTTGATTTGTATTTCCCAGATCCCAAGTGATGGTGAACATTTTTTCATGGGTCTGTTGGCCATTTTTATGTCTTCCTTAGAGAAGCTATTCATTTCTTCTGCCCATTTCTTTTTTTTTTTTTTAAGATTTAATTTATTTATTCATGAGAGACAGAGAGAGAGAGAGAGGCAGAGGGAGAAGCAGTCTCCCAAGGAGCAGGGAGCCTGATGCGGAACTCGATCCCAGGACTCTGGGATCATGACCTGAGCCAAAGGCAGACACTTAACCATCTGAGCCACCCAGGCACCCTCTTCTGCCCATTTCTTGATTAGATTATTTGTTCTTTAGGTGTTGAGTTTGATAAGTTCTTTATAGGTTTTAGATACTAGCCCATTATCTGATAAGATATTTGCAAATATCTTCTCCAATTCTGTCTGTTCCTGGTTTTGTTGACTGTTTCCTTTGCTGTGCAAAAGCTTTTTATCCTGAGGAAGTCCCAACATTTATTTTTGCCTTTGTTTCCCTTGCCTTTGGAGACGTGTCTAACAAGAAGTTGCTGCAACCGAGGTCGAAGCTGTTGCTGTCTGTGTTCTCTTCTAGGATTTTGATGGATTCCTGTCTCACATTGAGGTCTTTCATCCATTTTGAGTCTATTTTTGTGTATGGTATAAGAAGATGGTCCACTTTCATTCTTCTGCATGTGGCTGTCCAATTTTCCCAACACCATTTGTTGAAAAGACTGTTTTTTTTTTTTCCACTGGATATTCTTTCTTGCTTTGTTGAAGACATAGAGTTGAGGGTGCCCATAGAGTTGAGGGTCCATTTCTGGGTTCTCTATTCTGTCCATTGACCTATGTGTCTGTTTTTGTGTCAGAATCAAACTTCCTGGATGATTACAGTTTTGTAATAGAACTTGAAGTCCAGAATTATAATGCCTCCAGCTTCGGCTTTCATTTTCAACATTCTTTTGGCTATTCAGGGTCTTTTCCAGTTCCACACAAATTTTAGGATTATTTGTTCCATTTCTTTGAAAAAAGTTGATGGTATTTTGATAGGGATTGCTTTGAAGGTGTAGATTGCTATAGGTAGCATAGATATTTTTAAAATATCTGTTCTTCCAATCGATAAGCATGGAATATTTTTCCATTTCTTTGTGTCTTCCTCAATTTCTTTCATGAGTGTTCTATAATTTTCTGAGTACAGATCCTTTGCCCTTTTGGTGAGGTTTATTCCTAGGTATCTTATGGTTTGGGTGCAATTGTAAATGGGATTGATTCGCTAATTTCTATTTCTTCTGTCTCATTGTTAGTATATAGAAATGCAACTGATTTCTGTGCATTGATTTTATATCTTGCCGCTTTGTTGAATTCCTGTATGACTTCTAGCAATTTTGGGGTGTAGTCTTTTGTTTTTTCCACATAGAGTATCATGTTATCTGTGAAGAGTGAGAGTTTGACTTCTTCTTTGCCAATTTGAGTGATATTTATTTCTTTTTGTTGTCTGATTGCTGAGGCTAGGACTTCTAGTACTACGTTGAACAACAGTGGTGATAGCTGACATCCCTGTCGTGTTCCTGACTTAGGAAAAAAAGGTCTCAGTTTTTCCCCTTTGAGAATGATATTCTGTGTGGGCTTTTCATAGATAGCTTTTATGATACTGAGTTATGTACCCTCTATCCCTACACTGTGAAGAGTTTTAATCAAGAAGGAATGCTATGCTTTGTCAAATGCTTTTTCTGCATCTATTGAGAGGATCATATGGTTCTTGTTCTTTCTTTTATTAATGTAGTGTATCACATTTATTGATTTACAGAGGTTGAACCAGCCTTGCAACCCAGGAATAAGTCCCACTTGGTCGTGGTGAATAATCCTTTTAATGTACTGTTGGAACCTATTGACTAGTATCTTGGTGAGAATTTTCGCATCCATGTTCATGAGGGATATTGGTCTGTAATTCTGCTTTTTGGTGGGTTCTTTGTCTAGTTTTTGGATCAAGATAATGTTGACCTCATAGAATGAGTTTGGAAGTTTTCTTTCCTTTTCTATTTTTTAAAATAGCTTCAGAAGAATAGGTATTAATTCTTCTTTAAATGTTTGGTAGAATTCCCCTAGGAAGCCATCTAGCCCTGAACTGTTGTGTGTTGGGAGATTTTTGATTAGTGCTTCAATTTCCTTACTGGTTATGGGTCTGCTCAGGTTTTCTATTTCTTCCTGTTTCAGTTTTGGTAGTTGATACATCTCTAGGAATGTATCCATTTCTTCCAGATTGCCTAATTTGTTGGCATATAATTGTTCATAATATGTTCTTATAATTGTTTATATTTCTACAGTGTTGGTTGTGATCTCTCCCCTTTCATTCATGATTTTATTTATTTGGGTCCTTCCTCTTTTCTTTTTGATAAATCTGGCCAGGGGTTTATCAATCTTATTAATTCTTTCAAAACACCAGCTCCTAGTTTCATTGATCTGTTCTACTGTTCTTTTGGTTTCTATTTCATTGATTTCTGCTCTAATTTTTATTATTTCTCTTCTCCTTCTTGCTTTAGGCATTATTTGCTGTTCTTTCTCCAATTCCACTAGGTGTAAAGTTAGGTTTTGTATTTGAGACCCTTCTTGTTTCTTGAGAATGGCTTGCAGTCCTGTATACTTCCCTTTTTGGACCACTTTTGCTGCATCCCAGATATTTTGAACAGTTGTGTTTTCATTTTCATTTGTTTCCATGGATGTTTTAAAATCTTCTTTAATTACCAGGTTGACCCATTCATTCTTTAGTAGGATGCTCTTTAGCCTCCACATATTGAAGTTCTTTCCAACTTTCCTCTTGTGACTGAGTTCTGGTTTCAAAGCACTGTGGTCCAAAAATATGCAGGGGATGATCCCGATCTTTTGGTACCCGTTGAGACCTGATTTATGACCCATTATGTGATCTATTCTGGAGAATGTTCCATGTGCCCTTGAGAAGAATGTGTATTCTTTTGCTTTAGGATGGAATGTTCTGGAAATATATGTGAAATCCATCTGGTCCAGCATGTCATTCAAAGCCATTATTTCCTTTTTGATATTCTGCTTAGATGATCTGTCCATTGCAGTGAGGGGGGTTTTAAAGTCCTTTACTATTATTGTATTATGATCAATGTGTTTCTTTGATTTTGTTATGAATTGGCTTATGTAATTGGCTGCTCCTATGTTAGGGGCATAAATATTTGTAATTGTTAGAGCTCCTTGTTGGATAGACCCTTTAATTATGATATAGTGTCTTTCCTCATCTTTTATTACAGTCTTTGTTTTAAAATTTAATTTGTCTGATATAAGGATTGATCCCCCAGCTTTCTTTTGCCATCCATTAGCATGATAAATGGTTTTCCTCCCCCTCACTTTAAATCTGGAGGTGTCTTTGGGTCTAAAATGAGTCTCTTGCAGTCAGCATATCAGTGGGTCTTGCTTTTTTATCCAATCTGATATCCTGTGTCTTTTGATTGGGGCATTTAGTCCATTTACATTCTTAGTAACTATTGAAAGATATGAATTGTATTGCCTATAAAGTGACTGTTACTGTATATTTTTTCTGTTTCTTTCTGGTCTATGTACTTTTGGGCTCTCTCTTTGCTTAGTGGATCCTTTTTAATATTTCTTGTGGGCTGGTTTGGTGGTCACAAATTTTTTTAGTTTCTCTTTGTCCTGGAAGCTTTTTATTACTCCTTCTATGTTGAATGACGTCCTAGCTGGATAAAGTATTCTTGGCTGCATTTTTTTTTTTTTTCTCATTTAACACTCTGAATATATCATGCCAGAGCTTTCTGTCCTGTGAGGTCTCCGTGGATAGGTCTGCTGCCAATCTAATGTTTCTAGCTATGTAGGTTACTGACCTCTTGTCCTGAGCTGCTTTCAGGATTTTGTCTCTGACATTTGTAAGTTTCACTATTATATGTTGGGGTTTTCACCTGTTTTTATTGAATTTGGGGGGTTCTCTGTGCCTCCTGGATTTTGATGCCTGTTTCCTTCCCCAGATTAGGGAAGTTCTCTGTTATAATTTGCTCCAGTATGCCTTCTACCCTTCTCTCTCTTTCCTCTTCTTCTGTGACCCCAATTATTCTAATATTGTTCTGCTTTATTGTATCACTTATCTCTCAAATTCTCCCCTCATGATCCTGTTGTTGTTTATCTCTCTTTTTCTCTGCTTCTTTATCTCCATCATTTGGTCTTCTATATCACTAATTCTCTCTTCTGCCTCATTTTTCCTAGCAGTTAGAGTCTCCATTTTTTTATTGTATCTCATTAATATCCTTTTTGATTTCAACTTCATTAGATTGTAGTTCTTTTATTTCTCCAGAAAGAGATTCTCTAGTGTCTTCTATACTTTTTTCATGCCCAGGTAGTATCTTTATAATCATTATTCTGAACTCTATTTCCAACATCTTACTAATGTCTATATTGATTAGGTTTCTGGCAGTCAGTACTGCCTCATATTCTCTTTTTTGGGTTGAGTTTTTCCATCTTGGCAGTCTCTCCAGAGAAGAATTGATGAATGACAGAACAAAATACTAAAATGGCAACAACGACCCCAGAGAACTATAGACTAAAGAAATCAGAAGAGACCTGAAAATGAAAGAAAAAAAAAAAAAAAACTAATTTAAATTAAAAAAATAAAAAGAAAGACAATATAATCAGACAGGTGAACAGACCAGACCACACTGGATCCTGTGTGTATTTTAGTGTTTGTTAGAAAACTAGATCTTAAAATTTTAAAGAAAGAAAAACTTATATATGTACAAAAATAAAATTAAATACAATGAAATGAATGAATCTATTTGTAAAATTGAAAATTAAAAGACAAAATACAAACAAAAAATATAAACAAACAGGTGAACAGAACAGAGCAATACACTATATCCTTGGTGTGTTTTGGTCTGTTTGTTAGAAGAAAGTGTATCCCAAAATTGTAAAGAAAGAAGAATATCTATCTATCTATCTACAAATAAATATAAATATAAATAAATAAATATATATACAAAAATAAAATTAAATTCAATGAAAGGATAGAATGTAACTGTAAAATTGAAAATTGAAAAAGACATAAAGAATTGATAAAATATGAAACTGGTTGAAAAGGAAAGACAAGGAAAAAATTAAAATTGAAAGACTAAAGAATCATGAGAAAATAACCATGAATTCTATACACTATTTTCCCCTATGGCTGGAGTTTTGCAGTTCTGTGTGATTGGGAAAGTTGTTCTTAGCTGGATATTCTTGATTATCTTCTGAGGGAGGGACCTGTTGCGCTTACTCTCAGGTGTTTTTGTCAGAATTGCACCACCCTTGCCAGGGGGCTAGGCTAAGTATCGGCTCTATGCGGCTTTTGTTTCGTGAAGGCTTTCCACAAGGTTTTAGAGGATGAGAATGAAAATGGTGGTCTCCCAATCTCCAGCCCTGGAACTAAAACCTTGCCCCCCCAACTCCTTAATGCACCCTCAGGGAAAAGCAGTCAGTCACTCCTGTCTCCCTGGTCTCCATCTATACTCCATACTCACTTAAACTGTGTTTCTATCTCAGGTATGTGACCCTACTTCAGGTCTCCAAACCCTGTAGACTCCTGTGGTGTGCACCTGTGCCACTCCTTCCGGGGGACAGAGGAGTGTCTTGCCACTGTTCTGCTGATTGCTGGGCCGCTGCTCAGATAGCAGTCACCTTACTGTACCATGGTTTGTGGTTTATGGCAACACCAAGCTGAAAGCCCACTCCTGGGCTTGCTGATTGCATCTGGCTTCCCTTCTCTGATACCTGGGAACTCTGTCACACTCAGTCACCCCCATTCTTTCTGTGACCCCACAGATTCTGAGACCACACTGTCTCACCTAGCATTCCACCCCACTTTGCCACTTGAGAGCCTTTCAGGCAGTGATGTCCCTCACTGGAACAGACTTCTAAAAGTTCTGATTTTGCTCCACTGTTATATCATTTTCCAGTAGCTGGCTTACAGTGGCTCCCTCCCTCTTGCAGTTTATCTTCCGATATATCCCTTCAGATTCACATCTCTGTACCTCCTACCTTGCAAAAAGTGGTCACTTTTCTACTTGTAGAATTGCAACGATTCTTTTCTTAGATCTCTGGTTGACTTTGCAGGTGTTCAGAATGATTTGGTGACTCTTTAGCTGAATTCCTGGGACCAGATAAAACTAAAGTCTCCTACTCCTCTGCCATCTTGGACTCTATTCCAAAACTGATATATATATATTTTTAATTTTGATGAAATCCTCTTTCTTCTTTCTTTCTTTCTTTCTTTCTTTCTTTCTTTCTCTTTCTTTCTTTCTTTCTTTCTTTCTTTTTTGTTGCCATGTTATTTGTGTCTTATATTACAATCCACATTTTATTCAGTGTCATACAGATTTGCCCCTGTGTTCTCTTCTGCCAGGTTTTGCTCTTAAATTATCTATCATTCACTTTTTGTTAATTTTTATATATTGTGAAAGATAGAAATTAAAATAATTCTCTTACTTGTGGACATATAATTATCCTAATACTATTTATTAAATAGACTATTTGTCCCATTGAATTGTTTCCTTACTCTTGTCCTAAACCAATTAACCACTTATTTCTGGATCTCAAGTCTGTTCAGTTGATTTACATATCTGTCCGCATGCCAATACCACAATATTTTGATTATTGTAACTTTTTAGTAAATGTTGGAATCGGAAGTGTTCCAACATTATTCTTTTGTATACTGTTTTGGCTATTCTGGGTCCCTTATAATTCCATATGAACTTTATAATCAGCTTGTTAATTTCTTCAAAAGAGGTAGCTGGAATTTCTAAAGAGATTGTTTTCAATCTGTAAATCACTTTGGGTAGTGTTGCTATTGCGATAGTTAATTTTACATGTCAACCTGACTGGATCATGGGTTGCCCAAATATCTGGTTAAATATTATTTCTGAGTATGTGAGAGTGTTTCTGGAAGAGATTAGCATTTTAATTGGTAGACTGAGTACAGGGAATTGCACTCCCCATTGTAGGCATGCATCATCCAGTCCACTGAGGGTCTGAATAGAACCAAAAAGATAGAAAAAGGGAGGATTCTATCTTTCTCTCTATCTGACTGGTTGAGTTTGGGCATAAATCTTCTGTCCTCAGAATTTTTGAACCTTAGGCCTTCTGACTTAGACTGGAGTCTATATCACTGGTTTTCTACCTCTCAAGTTTTCAAACTACATCATTGGCCTTCCTGGGTTTCCAGCTTGTGGTGAGCAGATTATGAGACCTCTCAGCCTCCATAGTTGGGTAAGCTAATACCTTAAAATAGATCTCTTTATAATAAAATTATATATATATTATATATATAATATATATTATATATTATATATATATATATAAAATCTCATATTGGTGCTGTTCTCTGGACAACCATCTTAACAATGTCAAATCTTCCAATCCATGAACATGTGATCTTTTTTCCATGTTTAGGTCTTTAATTTCTTTCAACAATGCTTTGTTGTTTTTAGTATTAAATCTTGTACTTTTGTTAAATGTATCCTAGATCTTTTTTTAAATTTTATTTTTAAAGATCTGCTTTATTTGACAGAGAAAGACACAGTGAGAGAGGGAACATAAGCAGGGGGAGTGGGAGAGAGAGAAGCAGGCTTTCTGCTGAGCAGGGAGCCCAATGTGGGGTTCGATCCCAGGACCCCGGGACCATGACCTGAGCCAAAGGCAGACACCTAATGACTGAGCCACCCAGGCACCCCTGTATCTTAGATATTTTATTTTTTGGTGTGTTGTAGGTAGAATTGTTTTCTTAATTATGTTTTTTTCAGTTGTTCATTTGAAGTGTTTGGAAATGAAATTTGTGTATAATTGATCTTGGATCATGCCTCCTTGCTGATCTTGCATTTGTTAGTTCTAATAGTTGTTTAATGTATACCTGAGGATTTTCTATATATAAAATCACGTTAACAACAAATAGGGATAATTTTACTTTTTCCTTTCCCATCTGGATACCTTTTATTTCTTTTTTTCTTGCCTAACATATCTGGCTAGGACCTAGAAGAATATGGACTTCTAAAGTGTTCATGTATCTGATAGCATAAAGATGGGACTGGGGAATATGATATTCATTATAACTACCACAGTACAGACCACAGTCAATTTTTACTAGAACTATAGTAGCCTTCATTATAATCTCCCACTATTCTTTCCTCTCACATGTCAAACCATCTGGAACATGCCAAGGTAATTCTATGGAGCCATAAATTGATCATGTCATGTAAAAAAAATGGCCTCCCAATATAAAAATTTGAATTTGTGCTATATGTAAAGAATGGTTTAACTTGATAGTAATTTTGAGATCATGTGGGTAAAAGCAAATAATAAAAATAATATTTATGCATACCATCTCAAAGCAACAGAATACACATTCTTCTCTAGTGCCCATTGAACATTCTCCAGAATAGATCACATCCTAGGGCACAAATCAGGTCTCAACCAGTACCAAAAGATTGGGATCATTCCCTGCCTAATTTCAGACCACAATGCTTTGAAACTAGAACTCAATCACAAGAGGAAAGTCGGAAAGAACTCAAATAAATGGAGGGAAAGAGCATCCTACTAAAGAATGAATGGGTCAACCAGGAAATTAAAGAAGAATTTTAAAAATTCATGGAAACCAATGAAAATGAAAAGACAAATGTTCAAAATCTTTGGGATACAGCAAAGGCAGTCCTAAGAGGAAAGTATATAGCAATACAAGCCTTTCTCAAGAAACAAGAAAGGTCTCAAGTACACAACCTAACCCTACACCTAAAGGAGCTGGAGAGAGAACAGCAAATAAAGCCTAAACCCAGCAGAAAAAGAGAAATAATAAAAATCAGAGCAGAAATCAATGAAAGAAAAACCAAAAGAACAGTAGAACTGATCAACGAAACTAGGAGCTGATTCTTTGAAAGAATTAACAAGATTGATAAACCCCTGGCCAGACTTATCAAAAAGAAAAGAGAAATGACCCAAAACAACAAAATCATGAATGAAAGAGGAGAGATCACAACCAACACCAAAGAAATATAAACAATTATAAGAACATATTATGAGCAACTGTATGCCAGCAAATTAGATAACCTGGAAGAAATAGATGCATTCCTAGAGATGTATCAACTACCAAAACTGAACCAGGAAGAAATAGAAAACCTGAACAGACCTATAACCACTAAGGAAATTGAAGCAGTATTCAAAAATCTCCCAAAACACAAAAGCCCAGAGTCAGATGGCTTCCCAGGGGAATTCTACCAATCATTTAAAGAAGAATTAATACCTATCCTTCTGAAACTGTTCCAAAAAATAGAAATGGAAGGAAAACTTCCAAACTCATTTTATGAGGCCAGCATTACTTTGATCCCCAAACCAGACAAAGACCCCATCAAAAAGGAGAGTTACAGACCAATATCCTTGATGAACATGGATGCAAAAATTCTCACCAAAATACTAGCTGGTAGGATCCAACAGTACATTGAAAAGATTATTCACCACGACCAAGTGGGCTTTATCCCTGGACTGCAAGGTTGGTTCAACATCTACAAATCAATCAATGTGATACAATACATTAATCAAAGAAAGAACAAGAACCATATGATCCTCTCAATAGATGCAGAAAAAGCATTTGACAAAGTACAGCATCCTTTCTTGATCAAAACTCTTCAGAGTATAGGCATAGAGGGTACATACCTCAATATCATAAAAGCCATCAATGAAAAACCCACAGCGAATATCAATCTCAATGGGAAAAAACTGAGAACTTTCCTCCTAAGGTCAGGAACACGGCAGGGATGTCCACTGTCACCACTGCCATTCAACATAGTATTAGCCACAGCAATCAGACAACAAAAAGAAATAAAAGGCATCCAAACTGGCAAAGAAAAAGTCAAACTCTCACTCTTTGCAGATGATATGATACTTTACTTGGATAACCCAAAACACTCCACCCCAAAACTGCTAGAACTCATACAGGAATTCAGCAAAGTGGCAGGATATAGTATCAATGCACAGAAATCAGTGGCATTCCTATACAGCAACAATAAGACAGAAGAAAGAGAAATTAAGGAGTTGATCCCATTTACAATTGTACCCAAAACCATAATATACCTAGGAATAAATCTAACCAAAGAGGCAAAGATCTGTACTCAGAAAACTATAAAATACTCATGAAAGAAATTGAGGAAGACACAAAGAAATGGAAAAACATTCCACGCTCATGGATTGGAAGAACAAATATTGTGAAGATGTCAATGCTACTTAGAGCAATCTACACATTCAATGCAATCACCATCAAAATACCATCCACTTTTTTCAAACAAATGGAATAAATAATCCTAAAATTTGTATGGAACCAGAAAAGACCTCGAATAGCCAGAGGAATGTTGAAAAAGAAAAGCAAAGCTGGCAGCATCACAATTCTGGACTTCCAGCTCTATTACAAAGCTGTCATCATCAAGACAGTATGGTACTGGCACAAAAACAGACACATAGATCAATGGAACAGAATAGAGAGCCCAGAAATGGACCCTCAACTCTACGGTCAACTAATCTTTGACAAAGCAGGAAAGAACGTCTATGGGAAAAAGACAGTCTCTTCAACAAATGGTGTTGGGAAAATTGGACAGCCACATGCAGAAGAATGAAACTGGACCATTTCCTTACACCACACAAAAAATAGACTCCAAATGGTTGAAAGACCTCAATGTGAGACAGGAGTCCATCAAAATCCTAAAGGAGAACACAGGCAGCAACCTCTTCGACCTCAGCCGCAGCAACTTCTTCCTAGAAACCTCGCCAAAGGTAAGGGAAGCAAGGGCAAAAATGAACTATTGGGACCTCATCAAGATAAAAAGCTTTTGCACAGCAAAAGAAACAGTCAACAAAACCAAAAGACAGCTCACAGAGTGGGAGAAGATATTTGCAAATGACATATCAGATAAAAGGCTAGTATCCAAAATCTATAAAGATCTTTTTAAACTCAACACCCAAAGAACAAATGATCCAATCAAGAAATGGACAGAAGACATGAACAGACATTTTTCCAAAGAAGACATCCAAATGGCCAACAGACACATGAAAAAGTGCTCAACATCACTTGGCATCAGGGAAATCCAAATCAAAACCTCAATGAGATATCACCTCACATCAGTCAGAATGGCTAAAATTAACAAGTCAGGAAACGACAGATGTTGGTGGGGATGTGGAGAAAGGGAAACCCTCCTACACTGTTGGTGGGAATGCAAGCTGGTGCAGCCACTCTGGAAAACAGTATGGAGGTTCCTCAAAAAGTTGAAAATAGAGCTACTGTCTGACCCAGCAATTGCACTACTGGGTATTTATCCCAAAGACACAAATGTAGGGATCCGAAGGTGTACATGCACCCTGATGTTTATAGCAGCAATGTCCACAATAGCCAAACTGTGGAAAGAGCCAAGATGTCCATCAACAGATGAATGGATAAAGAAAAGGTGGTATATATATACAATGGAATATTAAGCAGCCATCAAAAAGAATGAAATCTTGCCATTTACAAAGACATGGATGGAACTGGAGGGTGTTATGCTGAGAGAAATAAGTCAATCAGAGAAAGACATGTATCATATGACCTCAATGATATGAAGAATTCTTAATCTCAGGAAACAAACTGAGGGTTGCTGGAGTGGTGGGGGGTGGGAGGGATGGGCTGGCTCGGTGATAGACACTGGGGAGGGTATGTGCTATGGTGAGCGCTGTGAAGTGTGCAAGACTGTTGAATCACAGATCTGTACCTCTGAAGCAAATAATACATTATATGTTAAGAAAAAAAAAAGAAGAAGAAGAACATAGCAGGAGGGGAAGGATGAAGGGGGGGAAATCAGAGGGGGAGACGAACCATGAGAGACAATGGACTTTGAAAAACAAACTGAGGGTTCTAGAGGGGAGGGGGTGGGAGGATGGGATAGCCTGGTGATGGGTATTAAAGAGGGCACGTTCTGAATGGAGCACTGAGTGTTATATGCAAACAACGGATCATGAAACACTACATCAAAAACTGATGATGTAATGTATGGTGATTAACATAACATAAAAAATAATATTTTTAACATTATAGCAATAATATTAAACATAAAAACGCACATATATTAACTAGGTACCAATCAACATGTGCTGCAACTTCAGTGACTGAATTGCTCCTCACAACTTGACAAGGTAAGTACTATTTATCATTATGCTTATTTATAGATGAGGAGAATAAACATGAAGAAGTTAAGGTCCTATGTCACAGAATTCAAACTCAGATTTGTTCTATTATAAAAATCTCCTGAAAAAAAGTCCTATGTGATAATAATAACACCAATTGCAATGGATAGTTGAAATTTACAATTATTTCATTTGATTCTCAAAATACTGTGAAACAATATATAACAAAGGCTCAAAAAGTCTAAGGGATGTCCAAGGTCTATAGAAAATACTAAATAGGTTAAGACAAAAGTTACTTTTCTAATCAACAAATGCAGTGATTTCAAATTTTAATTTTGTTATTCAATAGTGTATGAAACCTTTCACCTTTAGGTCATTATTTTCTTTTTCCAAGCCAAGTTAGTGATGTGTAAAATTGATCTTTGAAAACATAATGGGATTTATTATTTATAATGGAAGTATATGGCATTGAGGCTAAAAGCATGGTCTTTGCTCTCAGAAAGCCTGTATGACCTTGAATAAAATATTCCAATCCCCCTTCCCTAATATGTAAAATGATGTAAAATGTATATAAAAATATGACCTGTTAGTGATGTTGTGGGAGATTCAATGAGATAATGTATGCTAAAATTTAGCACAGTTGCTGACACATAACATAGCCTGATTGGATGATAAATTTTAATAATGGATAAGTAATAAGGTAATATGGGTTGATAATAAAGTAGAATTGCCATTTATATAACTCATCCAAAAACACACATTAAGTACCTTTTACTTGTTTGCAATTGTGGCCAAACTGGGAAGATAAAATGAAAGGTCCAAGGCACAAGCAGTTTATTATGTTTTATATGAGAAAGCATACATTCTAAGTTGAGTAGTATTGATGAAGGCTCATATATAATGACGGTTTTATCATAGAATAGCTAGAGAGAGAAGGAGTCAAATAGGAATTGTAAGAATAAATTTAGAAGCAGACCATTAATGCCCTTAAAAACTTTTCTTAGGAGATTGAAGTTTAGCTGTGGGCAAAGGGGAAATACCAAACGTCATGCAGCAAATAATTGATTTTTCACAAAGATAGATCTTGTGGAATGTGAATGGATTAAAGTTAGGAGACATTGGTGAAAGGAAAAGCTAGTTAAAGACCATCTAAATAGTACAGGAAATAGATGATGAGCATAGGAATTATGATAATAATAATGGATTTGTAAAGAGATAATTAATTTGATAGATATTTAGGATTTATTTGTAACTTGATTTAATGTCATATTGGATTTGGAGATTGATCATATGAATATGTGACTGGCATCAGGTTTTCTTTTTCAGGAAGCTAAATGACTGATGATGCCATTTAATCCTATTTTAAGGGATTATCTATTGGAAACCAACAGATTAATGAGTTTGTTTGAACTATGTTGATTTTCTTATACTTATGGGATAGCCACTAAAGATACCTAATGAACATTTGGAAATACAATAGTGAAACTTAGAAGGAACATTGGAGTTGGAAATACAGATTGACAGCTGTTAGTATAATGTTGTGGTTGCAGCATGGAAATGAATGATACAGTTCAGGCAGGATGCATAGGAAATTTTGACAGAATCTAACATTGAAGCTACAAAAAAATATGCCAGTGTTTCTTCTTTTTTCCCTGGTCATTCTAATTATATATATCTTGTGGTACAGGATCGATCTTGCCTATAGAATTGGACTCAACTATCCTAAAGAATAGAAAATTTTCACCGGTGCTTTTGCACCAAAACAAGCAAACAAACAGAATAGAAAATTTTCACATCTCTCTTTTCTCCTTTTTTCAAATACTTGGCAAGCAGTTTCCTTAATATTCATACTTTTCATACATATTTCTGAAATATAAACTATACTAGTAATAACAATACAGCATAAGTATACTTATTGTTTTCCCAGATGAGTATTTTAAAATGCCCAAATTCCAAGCATTTGTATTTCCTGAGCCAGTTTTAAAAAAATGAACATACATACACTCTTACAGAAACACTTCTGGGATTCTGGGACAGCCATCAAATTGGCAATTTAATTTTGCCAAGTATGAATACTGAAGGGAAAAAAGCAGGAGGTAAACTGAAAATCTGACATCCACTTTAGTGATCATTATGCAAAGATATTTTAATATTCCAAAAAGAAGGCATTAACTCAAGATTAGAAGAGTTCTTCTCAGGAAAGGGCAATTATAAATTATAAATTGACAAAAGCCTTGTGGTTGTTTTACTCATCTTATAGTTTGAATACATTTCCAAGGGTAAGACCTTTGCTGTTCTTTCTGTGGGGAATCCTCCATAGTGCTTTTGCCTTTCATCCTTGATGATAGCTTCTCCAAAACTGAAAATGTATTCATGTGTAAATATCCAATCTACATAAAAATAATGAGTTCATCTTTTCAATTTTTTTTGTTTGTTTTATTTGTTGTTGTTGTTGTTGCTGTTGTTGTTTTGTATTTCTTAGGAAATATATTATGGCCTCTAACCTGATGAAATAATTTTACTAGCTCTTCTTCATAGTCACAGTCATTTCTTATTTTAACTGTTTGCTTATGTATAATTAGCTCACTACATAATAAATTCCTTGAAGATGTATGTATGGCTCAATTGGTATTCTCATCAGTACCTATAACAATAAGTCTAAATTGAAAGAGAATAATTTCTTTCTTAGAAAAACAAACTGAGGATATTCATTGCTTGCAGATATGGTCTACAAGAAATATTCTTCAGGCAGAAGAAATATGATATAGGTCAAAAATCTGCATCTAATTAAAGAAATGAGTGTTGAAAATGGAGGTAAAATAATTTTTATGTTATTCTTAATTGCCTTAAAAGAAAACACTTTTTTTAAAGATTTTATTTATTTATCTGAGAGACAGAGAATGAGCAAGGGAGAGAGCACAAGCTGGGGGAGAGATAGAGGGAGAGGAAGAAGCAGACTCCCTGCTGAGTAGGGAGCCCAACTCGGGGCTTGATCCCAGGACCCTGGGGTCATGACCTGAGCTGAAGGCAGACGCTTAACCAACTGAGCCACCCAGTTGCCCCAGAAGACTAATTCTAAAAATCAAATTAGTAGTTTTGTGTGTGTGCATATGAAAAATGAAATGTATGAGAATAATAACAGAAAAGTAAGAAGGAGAAATAGGTAATATAACATTATAAGGTTCTTTTTTTTTTTAATTTTATTATGTTATGTTAGTCACCATACGATACATCATTAGTTTTTGATGTAGTGATCCACGATCCATTGTTTTCGTATAACACCCAGTGCTCCATGCAGTACGTGCCCTCCTTAATACCCATCACCGGGCTAACCAATCCCCCCTCCCCCCTCCCCTCTAAAACCCTGTTTGTTTCTCAGGTCCATAGTCTCTCATGGTTCATCTCTCCCTCCAATTCCCCCCGCCCATTTTTCCCTTCCTTCTCTTAATGTCCTCCATGTTATTCCTTATGTTCCACAAATAAGTGAAACCATATGATGATTGACTTTCTCTGCTTGACTTATTTCACTTAGCATAATCTCCTCCAGTCCCATCCATGTTGATGTAAAAGTTGGGTATTCATCTTTTCTGATGGCTGAGTAATATTCCACTGTATATATGGACCACATCTTCTTTATCCATTCGTCTGTTGAAGGGCATCTCAGCTCTTTCCACAGTTTGGCTATTGCGGACATTGCTGCTATGAACATTGGGGTGCATATGGCTCTTCTTTTCACTACATCTGTGTCTTTAGGGTAAATACCCAGTAGTGCAATTGCTGGGTCATAGTGTAGCTCTATTTTTAAGTTTTTGAGGAACCTCCACACTGTTTTCCAAAGCGGTTGTACCAACTTGCATTCCCACCAACAGTGTAAGAGGGTTCCCCTTTCTCCACAACCTCTCCAACATTTGTTCTTTCTTTCCCTGTCCATTTTTGCCATTCTAACTGGTGTAAGGTGGTATCTCAGTGTGGTTTTGATTTGGATTTCCCTGATGGATAATGATGATGAATATTTTTTCACGTGTCTGTTATCCATTTGTATGTCTTCTTCAGAGGAGTGTCTGTTCATCTCTTCTGCCCACTTTTTGACTTGATTATTTGTTTTTTGGGTGTTGAGTTTGAGAAGTTCTTTATAGATTTTGGATACCAGCCCTTTATCTGTAGTGTCATTTGCAAATGTCTTCTCCCATTCTGTGGGTTGCCTCTTTGTTTTGTTGACTCTTTCCTTTGCTGTACAGAAGCTTTTTATCTTGATGAAGTCCCAAAAGTTCATTTTTGCTTTTGTTTCACTAGCTTTTGGAGATGTATCTTGAAAGAAGCTGCTGTGGCTGATGTCAAAGAGGTTACTGCCTATGTTCTCCTCTAGGATTTTGATGGATTCCTATCTCACATTGAGGTCTTTCATCCACTTTGAGTTTATCTTTGTGAATGGTGTTAGAGAATGGTCGAGTTTCATTCTTCTGCATGTGGCTGTCCAATTTTCCCAGCACCATTTACTGAAGAGACTGTCTTTTTTCCATTGCAAGTTTTTTCCTGCTTTCTCAAAGATTATTTGACTATAGAGTTGAGTGTCCATATCTGGGTTCTCTATTCTGTTCCATTGGTCTGTATGTCTGTTTTTGTGCCAGTACCATGCTATCTTGGTGATCACGTCTTTGTAATATAGCTTGAAATCGGGCAACGTGATGCCCCCAGCTTTGTTTTTCTTTTTCAACATCTCCTTGGTGATTCGGGGTCTTTTCTGATTCCATACAAATTTTAGGATTGTTTGTTCCAGCACTTTGAAAAATCTCATTGGAATTTTGATCAGGATGGCATTGAAGGTATAGATTGCTCTGGGTAGCATAGACATTTTAACAATGTTTATTCTTCTGATCCATGAGCATGGAATATTTTTCCATCTTTTTGTGCCTTCTTCAATTTCTTTCATAAGTGTTTTGTAGTTCCTAGAGTATAGATCCTTTACCTCTTTGGTTAGGTTTATTCCGAGGTAT
Organism: Phoca vitulina; assembly: GCF_004348235.1. Classification (NCBI taxonomy): domain Eukaryota; kingdom Metazoa; phylum Chordata; class Mammalia; order Carnivora; family Phocidae; genus Phoca; species Phoca vitulina. Next base: position 14,290,967 of record NW_022589737.1, read on the forward strand.
CTTATGGTTTTTGGTGCTATTGTAAATGGAATCGTTTCTTTAATTTCTCTTTCAACAGTTGCATTGTTAGTGTATAAGAAAGCAACTGATTTCTGTGCATTGATTTTGTATCCTGCCACATTACTGAATTGCTGGATGAGTTCTAGTAATTTGGGGGTGGAGTCTTTTGGGTTTTCCACATAAAGTATCATGTCGTCTGTGAAAAGAGAGAGTTTGACTTCTTCTTTGCCAATTTGAATACATTTATTTCTTTTTGTTGTCTGATTGCTGTTGCTAGGACTTCTAGTACTATGTTGAACAACAGTGGTGAGAGTGGGCACCCTTGACGTGTTCCTGATCTTAAGGGAAAGGCTCTCAGCTTTTCCCCATTGAGGATGATATTCGCTGTGGGTTTTTCATAGATGGATTATATGAGCTTGAGGAATATTCCCTCTATCCCTATACTCTGGAAAGTTTTAATCAGGAAAGGATGTTGTATTTTGTCAAATGCTTTTTCTGCATCAATTGAGAGGACCATATGGTTCTTCTCCTCTTATTAATGTGTTCTATCACATTGATTGATTTGCAAATGTTGAACCACCCTTGCATCCCGGGGATAAATCACACTTGGTCGTGGTGGATGATCCTTTTAATGTATTGTTGGATCCTATTAGCTAGGATTTTGTTGAGGATTTTGGAATCCATATTCATCAGGGATATTGGTCTGAAATTCTCCTTTTTGATGGGGTCTTTCCCTGGTTTGGGGATTAAGGTAATGCTGGCCTCATAGAATGAGTTTGGAAGTTTTCCTTCTGTTTCTATTTTTTGAAACAGCTTCAGTAGAATAGGTATTATTTCTTCTTTGAATGTTTGGTAGAATTCCCCAGGGAATCCATCAGGCCCTGGACTGTTGTTTATTGGGAGGTTTTTGATCACTGCTTCAATCTCGTTACTGGTTATTGGCCTATTCAGGTTGTCAATTTCTTCCTGTTTCAGTCTTGGCAGCGTATAGGTTTCCAGGAAGGCCTCCATTTCATCCAGATTGCTCAGTTTATTGGCATACGGTTGTTGATAATAATTTATAATAATTGTTTCTATTTCCTTGGTGTTGGTCGTGATCTCTCCCCTTTCATTCATAATTTTATTAATTTGGTCCTTTCTCTCTTCTTTTGGATAAGTCTGGCCAGTGGTTTATCAATCTTATTAATTCTTTCAAAGAACCAACTTCTAGTTTCATTGATCTGATCTACTGTGTTTCTGGTTTCTAATTTATTGATTTCTGCTCTAATTTTAATTATTTCTCTTCTAATGCATAGCTTAGGCGTCATTTGTTGCTTTTTCTCTAGTTCTTTAAGGTGTAGAGTTAGTTGGTGAATTCGGGATTTTTCTATTTTTATTGAGTGAGACTTCGATGGCTATGTATTTCCCCCTTAGGACCGCCTTTGCAGTATCCCACAGGTTTTGGACCGATGTGTTTTCGTTCTCATTGATTTCCATGAATTGTTTAAGTTCTTCTTTGATTTCTTGGTTGACCCAAACATTCTTGAGCAGAGTGGTCTTTAGCTTCCAAGTGTTTGAATTTCTGCCAATTTTTTTCTTGTGATTGAGTTCCAGTTTTAGAGCATTATGGTCTGAGAATATGCAGGGAATAATCTCAATCTTTTGGTATTGGTTGAGACCTGATTTATGACCCAGTATATGGTCTATTCTGGAGAAAGTTCCATGTGCGCTCGAGAAGAATGAGTATTCTGTTGTTTTAGGGTGGAATGTTCTGTAAATATCTATGAGGTCCATCTGGTCCAATGTATCATTCAAAGCTCTTGTTTCGTTGTTGATTTTCTGCTTAGATGATCTGTCCATTGCTGAGAGTGGAGTATTGAGGTCTCCTACAATTAACATATTGTTATCAATATGACTCTTTATTTTGGTTAACAGTTGGCTTATGTAGATGGCTGCTACATGTTGGGGGCATAGATATTTACAATTGTTAGATCTTCTTGTTGGATAGACCCTTTAAGAATGATATAGTGTCCTTTTGTGTCTTATTACAGACTTTAGTTTAAAATCTAATTTGTCTGATATAAGAATTGCTACCCCAGCTTTCTTTTGAGGTCCGCTGGCATTGAAGATAGATCTCCATCCCTTCACTTTCAGTCTGGATGTATCTTTAGGTTCAAAGTGAGTCTCTTGTAGACAGCATATGGATGGGTCTTGTCTTTTTATCCAATCTGCAACCCTGTGCTGTTTTAAGGGAGCGTTTAGGCCATTCACGTTGAGAGTGATTATTGAAAGATATGAATTAATTGTCATCATGTTGCCTGTGAAGATGTTGTTTTTATAGATTGTCCCTGTAAATTTCTGTTGTATATGACTCTTGGGGTCTTTCTCCTTTTATAGAACCCCCCTTAATATTTCTTGCAGGGCTGGCTTAGTGGTCACATATTCTTTCAACTTCTGCCGGTCGTGGAAGCTCTGCATCTCTCCATCCATTCTAAATGAAAGCCTTGCGGGATAAAGTATTCTTGGCTGCATGTTCTTCTCATTTAGTACCCTGAATATGTCTTGCCAGGCCTTTCTGGCTTGCCAGGTCTCTGTGGATAGGTCTGACGTTATTCTGATGTTCCTCCCTCTGTACGTAAGGAATCTCTTGCCCCTAACTGCCCTTAAGATGGTTTCCTTGGTTCTAAGATTTGCAAGTTTTACTATCACATGCCGGGGTGTTGGCCTGTTTTCCTTGATCTTAGGAGGGGTCCTCTCTGCCTCTAGAACTCGAATGTTTATTTCATTCCCCAGATTAGGGAAGTTCTCAGCTACGATTTGCTCAAATACATCTTCTAGCCCTCTCTCTCTCTCCACTCTCTCCGGGATTCCAATGATTCTGACATTGGAACGCCTTATGGTGTCACTTATTTCTCTGATTCTATTTTCATGGATTCTGAGTTGTTTTTCTCTGGCCTCCTCTTTTCCCTTTTTATCTATTATACTGTCTTCCAGATCATTTATTCTCTCTTCTGTCTCAGTTACCTTAGCTGTTAGATTATTTAGATTGGATTGGATCTCATTGATAGCATTTTTAAGTTCTGCCAATTCACCTTTTATTTCTGCCCTTAGAGACTCTATGTTGCCATTAATTGATTTCTCCATTCTAGCCATTGTCTTCACAATTGCTAGCCTGAATTCCATCTCCGACATCTTGGTTATATCTGCATCCATTTGTAAATCTGCAGCATAAGTCATAATCTCTGAGTCTTTTCTGTTTTGGGGGCTCCTCCTCCTAGTCATTCTGTTGATGGGTGTTTGAGGGAATGTATAGAGTCCAAATTATTGACCAGAACCCAAGCAAGATGCACCTGTTTTCTTGGGACCTTAGGGTTGCTGGCCTCTTGTTTTCCCAGCTTGTCCTCTGCGGGAGGGGCCTGCCCCGCTGTTACTCAGGCAACCCTGTTTGGGCGGAGTTGCCCTGCGCCCCTGTGGCGGGGGATGGGCTCAGTGGGAATCAGTATTTGGGGCTTTTGTTCTCCGGCGCCTTTCCCTGGCGGCTTTCCACGTCTCTTCCATGAGTCAGAGCAGAAGAGACCATTTCCAACCCTCTCCCTCAGAGCAGAGAGACCTCAGTCTGTTCTTCAGTGAGCTCTCCAGGCCACACCGTCTCCATTTCTGTCCGTGCCACTATAAACTGCAGCGGCCTGGGTTGTGCGCCCCTCCGCAGCGCTCCCAGTCCTGCCTCCAGGTCGGGGCACGTCTCTGTCCTTTGTGTTTCTAAAACCACTAGCCGCTCCCAGTTCGCGTGCATGCACGCACGACTCTGCCGCTTGGGGTCCTGTCCCGGGTACTGCAGTTCGCATGTGCGCAACTCTGCCGCTCAGGGTTTCCACCCCGGAAGTTGCAGTTCACCGGCAGGACCCCGGCGCACCGGGTTTCCATCTCTGAGGCTGCGGTTCGCGTGCGCGCGACCGTCGCTCCGGGTTTCTGTCCGAGCGGCTGCGGTTCGCGTGCGCGCGACCCTGCCGGTCTGGTCCTCCACGCTGGGGGGTGCCCTAAAGTCCTTTCCCGACGCTACCGGTCTGTGAGTCTGTGACCCGTCCGCAGCATGCGAGGCTGTCACTCACCAGCGGTGTAGGATCCCCACGGCCAGGCACCCTCCCGCCGCCGTTTATCCTCCAATATCTGCCCGCAGAATCATGGCTCTCCGCTTCGTACCTCAAAACCAACCTCCTGCGATACTCTGTTTGTAGAGATCCAGATCTTCTTCCATCTCAGGCTGGTTTCGTGGGTGCTCAGAGTGGTCTGGTAGATATCCAGCTCAATCCCAGGGACCAGTTGAAATAGGGTCCCCTACTCCTCCGCCATCTTTCCCAATACATTATAAGGTTCTTAAACACATATGTAGCATGAGAACATCATTTAAAAGTACATATGGATTATAAAAATGTATATTATTAGTTTCTGAAAACTAAATAATAAGAAAAACAAATGGTCCAACTTAAAAATAAAAGGCCAGAACATTTCAGCAGAAATTTTATAAAAAAAAGTTTGGGGGATGGCAAATAAACATGTGAACATGATCAACCACATTAGTCATTAGGGAAATAAATGCAAATTAAAACTATATTGAACAATCCTGCATTGCTAGTAAAAATATATAATGGTGCTATTTTACTATTTAAGAAGAGTTTGCCAATATAAATTTATCATATAAGAAATAGAACTTTCATAATTGTGCAACAAGAATTTCCAAATATCCACTCCTCCATAAAGCAGTGAGAACATTGGCCCAAACTGTCAAAATCATATATTGTTTTAGAGCTTTAGCAACACTGATTTTTTTTTTTTGCATTTTAACCTTATTCCTTTAACGAAAGGTCATATATACATGCAATGAAATACTATTAAGCAATAAAAAGGGATAAAGTATTGATAGTATGTAACAATATGGATGAAACTCAAAAATATTATGTTAATTGAAAGTAGGCAGTCATAGGGTGTCTGGGTGGCACAGTTGGTTGAGCATCCGACTCAGTTTAGCCTCAGATCATGATCTCAGGATTTTGAGATCGAGCCCTGCCTGAGGCTCTTCGCTCAGCACAGAGTCTGCTTGGATTTCTCTTTTCCTCTCCCTGTGTCCCTCACCCCAATTCTCTCTCTCCCTCTCTCAAATAAATAAATAAGTCTTGGGGATAAAAAGAAATTAGGGGAGCACCTGGGTGGTTTAGTTGGTAAAACAGCTGCCTTCAGCCCAGGTCATGATCTCAGGCTCCTGGGATTAAGCCCCACATTGGGCACCTTGCTCAGTGGGGAGTCTACTTCTCCATCTCCTTCTGTCCCTCCCCCCCCACTTGTGCTGTCTCTCTCAAATAAATAAAATCTTTAAAAAAAAGGAAAGTAGGCAGACACAAAAGACTACATATGATTTCATTTATATGAAATGTCAATAAAAGGCAAATCTATAATTAATATATTCACTATTTTGACTGTAATGATGGGTATATCCATTTGTCAAACCTTCTTAAAGACTAGGAACACTTACATTCATAAAAGTTTCACTAAATTATTGAAACACCTCCAAAAAATGTCCTCAAAATCCTTCAAAAATAATGTTTTTTTCTCCCTTACTTTTGAGTTACTGTTGATTCTGTGGTAATTTATATTTTAAGCCTTATCTTCAAAGTCATATTATTTTCAACTACTACAGTTGTTCTTTCATCTATTAATTGCCCTAGTTCTTTAGTTTGAGAATTTAGTACCTATTTACCCAATGTATTTAATTAGCACTTTAAAATTTTTAAGTGGGGCGCCTGGGTGGCTCAGTTGGTTAAGCAACTGCCTTCGGCTCAGGTCATGATCCTGGAGTCCCGGGATCGAGTCCCGCATCGGGCTCCCTGCTCGGCAGGGGGTCTGCTTCTCCCTCTGACCCTCCTCCCTCTCATGCTCTCTGTCTCTCATTCTCTCTCTCTCAAATAAATAAATAAAATCTTTAAAAAAAATAAAATAAAATAAAATAAAATTTTTAAGTGGTTTTAGAAATCATATGTTATTAGATCCTTTTAGGTTTTTAATTATAAAAAATATTAACATACTTAGATTCTATTTTTGATCAGTAGATAAAAAATTTCTAAATATACATATCGTTAATATTTTATAAACTCAACCTAGTCACGTTATAATTTTTTTTTATATTTTATTATTTCATTTTATTATTCTATGTTTTCATTGCCCATTAAAGATTTAATAATACTGGGGCACCTGGTGGCTCAGTCGTTAAGTGTCTGCTTTTGACTCAGGTCATGATCCCAGGGTCCTGGGATCAGGCCCCACATCGGGCTCCCTGATTCTCCCTTTTCCACACCCCTTGCTTGTGTTCCCTCTCTCATGTGTCTGTCTCTGTCAAATTAATAAAATCTTAAAAAAAAGATTTAATAATATTACTTACAGTAATTTGTATTCTTATTCTGTTTCTGGTTATTTATATCTATTAATCTATGATCATATTTGATATTTATGATACTATCCCGAAGAAGATATCATATCCTCGTTTTATAGATGAGGAAATTGAGGCTCATTATAGTTGAAATAATGTTCGTCTGTTGCCATGCAGGATACATATTTAGTTTGGTTTGATTTGAAGATTAGGGCTACTAAATTCTAAGGTATTTTTATGTCATTTTAACTCTTTCTTGCAATAATAAACTGTATTTCTACTTTCCAAAACATTAGCTTTCTTGTCATACCATGATTTTTTTTTTGTCGATTTCCTCTGTTTAAGATAGTATTTTTCAGTTTTTTTTAAACATAATCTTGGCCAAATGATCTCCAAAGTATTTTTCTATTTCATATTCATCACTATCAATGAACTCTCCTTACCCTCCTATCCCTGCTCTCTTTTCATTCGTTTTCTCCTACCATATTTTTCTCTCATACTTCTGAACATTCTGTTTTTCTCCATGTGTTTGCTATGTGAGAGTCTGGTTTCTTCTAAAAAATATTTCAGCCTCTGAATGATCTATTTAATTTTCTCATTCTGAAATACTTTGCATACTATAAGATCAGTTTTTTTTTACCTCCTCTTTTCTGCTTTTCCTTTTAAATTATCAAATTTATAGTCCTCTCTGTCCTTTACTTCAATATACCAGTTACCATATGGACATCAAGAATAATCCCATTCTCTCAGACACCTGAGACATCTCCTTTCATTCCCAAATTCAGACCTATGAGACACACTGCTTTTCAAGGTAAGTTGTGTGTGTGTGTGTGTATGACTCTCCTATATTTAGGGGTATGAGACAAGTGTCCTAGAACTATATTTTATTTATTTTGGAAATAATGACATGAATGGCCTCTTTTCAATATATATTTATAATGTCAGAAGTATATATATTTCCCCAGGAGGAGTTTAACTGAGTGTTCTGTTACACTTAATAAGTATTGTTATGCACATATGAAAGATAATATTTGGAACTCTTTAGGAAAATTTTAAAAGAGCAGAGTGAAAGATAGATTATTGAGGGAGAAAGAGGAGATAAAAGCAGTACATAATGGGAAGTGGTGTGGTTATATCATCTTCCCTCCCCCATGGTCTCCAAATAGTTAAGTTTAATAAACCTTTGAAATTCTTGATGAGTGTTTATATTGTTTTTACTGGAAAACCAGAGGTGTGGCTTACTTCCATCTTGGGTTAATATATTAAGAAAAATAAAAAAACAGAAAGCTGGAAAACTGTAACTTTAGAAGAAGAAGAAGAAAAAAAAAAGAACAGAAGAAATAAGGCAGTATGAATTAGCATAAGTGATGGGGAGTATTTAGGACTCTCACTGATTATAGAATTATACTTGGATATCTGAGAGACAATGTAACTTCAAAATTATGTCTGGTTACATGTATAATGTAAAATGTGCATATTATATATTCACACTGCATATTATGAAATTCTAATATTCTAATTTACCTAGACACGTCATTCTCGGTCTAATCCAAACAACATATGAAAATAACCATAAAAATCTACTCATTAATTATCACCACTATTTGTTTTCCAAATGAGGTAATTAATGAAGATTTAATTACAAGGTTAAAAGTATAAAAAATAACTTCTTTCTAATGACAAAAGCAGGCAGTTAGCAACTTAGATACATGGGTTTTCTCAGTATTATGCCTCAGAATTTCTGATGAACAAATAAAATTAGCTGAGAATTGTCAAGAATATGTCCTAGAGTCATAAATTTGAATTTAAAAACCTCACAGTTCCTTTTTTATTATTATGTTATGTTAATTACCATACATTACATCATTAGTTTTTGATGTAGTGTTCCATGATTCATTGTTTGCGTATAACACCCAGTGATCCATGCAGAACGTGCCCTCTTTAATACCCATCACCAGTCTAACCCATCCTCCCACCCCCTCCCTTCTAGAACCCTCAGTTTGTTTCTCAGAGTCCATACTCTCTCATGGTTCATCTCCCCCTCCAATTTCCCCCCTTCATTTTTCCAAAACCTCACAGTTTCTTTTAATGAATTGCACAAAATAGCAGAAGGCTTGTTAAATTTTCTCAGAGAAGCCAAATAAATAATAAAATGTTAAATTATTTCTACCTATTGTGAGTGCTAGAATTGTCACAGGACAATTTTATTTATTAGTTTATGTCATCGGTTGTGCTGGTTATTCTCATGTAATAACAAAAATCCAGCTCATTCTGCAGGGACTGCGGTGGGGTGGGGCGGAGGAGAAGCTGTGGTGAGTGCTTGCATGCTTTGTTCTTTGTAGTCCCCAGGGTACTTGTGTATGCAAGTCTTGATCAGCTCTCTGAAACAGATGGGGTAGAAACCAATCCCTCTGTTAACACCTGGAAAAGTTGAAGTCTTAGATGTGAAGCCTAACTTCTTAACTACTCAGGGGGCATTTGGGAACTGGGGGTTCTCTTGATCACATGACACTGCACCAGATGTGGAGATTTTTATAAGAAAGTGTCTTCACTTGTTCCACTTGTTTCAATGTGGCTGACTTCACACTTCTTAGGGGTTCAGTAACCTCCCAATTAGTTTCTAAATTTGTCATAAAGGGAATTGATCTATGTGAGGAGAATTGAAAGCTGTCTATTCAGCGGTCTTGCTGACCCTGGGTAAATTATTTAAACTCTGAAAAATTCAGTATTATGGTGTGCAAAATGGTAATAATAATTAATAATAATAATAATAATAATAAAGCTTACCTCGGAATGTTGTTGAGATTAAAAGAGCCCTGAAACTATTTAAGGCACTCGGCACAGTGTCTGACAAATAGTAAGTGTTCAAGGAATATGAAGTATTTTTAGGTATCAATATTGACACCTAATTAGTGCTTAAGATGTTAGCTCAACTATAACAGCTTCTGAATCCCTACTGCAGACATATATTCTCTTAATGGACAGTAATGAATTGTTTCTTTTTCTTTCTATTTATGTTGAATCAATTCTTCCCCGTTTTTGTTTTTTTTTTTTTTTTTTCCCTGAAAATTTGTCTGCTGTGTAAATGACCAGTCTGGCACCTAGTCCATTTTGTAGCTTTTATACTAGGAAATTCTGGGAGAAGAAATGTTTTGTTAGGGTTCGTTTTGATCATATATTTCCTATATGAGAAGGACTACCTTTTCCATGAGTATACAGTGTGAAAGGAGACAAAGGGTAATCTAACTAACACTGACACTGTATGACATCCAGATCATTCTAAAAAGAGGTTTAGAGATTAGAGGTAACCTTAAGGCAAATGTCATATTAAACACCCATAAACTGCAGGAAACTAGTTAGGACAAATTGTTTGGTATGCAATCTAGAAAAATATCCAAATTTTATATCAAAATATGAAACATTTTATGTCAATGCAAGGAGTTTCTCACTGTTGCTGTGAAGTGAGAGAACTAATTCACAGCTAATTAGATTCAGAAGCAGCAGGGAGAGATCAGGAATGGGATAAAAAAAAAGAAAAGTATATTTTTTCTGAACTCATCAACCTACTGGGAATGGAAGCCAATACAATTAAATTCCTTTAAAATGCACTAAAAAACCCCACTAGAACAGATCAATGAAACCAGGAGGTGGTTCTTTGAAAAAATTAATGAAATTGATGAACCCCTAGCCAAAATTGTCAAAAAGTAAAGAGAAAGACACAAATAAATAAAATCACAAATGAGAGAAGAGAAATAATAGCCAACACCACAAAAATACAAATGATCATAAGAGAATATTATGAAAAAATATATGTCAACAAATTGGAAACCCTAGAAGAAATGTATAAATTCTTAGAAACATAACCTACCAAAACTGAAACAGGAATAGAAAACTTGAACAGACCAATAACCAGCAAAGATTTAATCAGTAATCAAAAAACTGCCAACAAACAAAAATCCAGGGCCAGAAGACTTCATAGGCGAAATCTACAAAACATTTAAAGAAGAGTTAATACCTATGTTTCTCAAACTATTCAAAAAAAAAAAAAAATAGAAAAGGAAGTAAAACTTCCAAATTCATTCTATGAGGCAAGCATTACTCTGATACTAAAACCGGATAAATACTCCCCTAAAAACCCTGAAGAACATGAATGTAAAAATTCTTAATAGGGGCACTTGGGTGGCTCAGTTGGTTAAGTGTCCACTCTTAGTTTTGGCTCATGTCATGATCTCAGGTTTGTAGGATTGAGCTCCGCGTTGGGCTTTGTGCTCAGCAGAGAGTCTGCTTGAGCTTCTCTCTTTCCCTCTCCCTCTGCTTCTCCCCCCACTTGTTCTCTCTTCCTCTCTCTCAAGTAAATAAATAAATCTTTAAAATACACTCTCAGTAAGGGGTGCCTGAGTGGCTTAGTCAGTTAAGCATCTACCTTCAGTTCAGGTGATAATCCCAGAGTCCTGGGATCAAGCCCCATGTCAGGCTCCCTGCTTGGTGGGGAGTCTGCTTCTCCTTTTCTCTCTACCCCTCCCCTGCTCGTGCTCTGTCTCTCCCTCTTTCTCTATCTCTCAAATAAATAAATAAATAAATAATCTTAAAAAAAATTCTCAATAAAATACTAGTAAACTGAATCCAGGCATATATTAACAAATCATTCACCAGGATGCCTGGGTGGCTCAGTTGGTTAAGCATCTGTCTTTGGCTTAGGTCATGATCCTGGGCTCCTGGGATCAAGGCCCACATTGGGCTCCTTGCTCAGCAGGGAGCCTGCTTGACCCTCTGCCTGACCTACTCCTGCTTGTGCTCTCTCTCTCTCTGACAAATAAATAAATAAATCTTTAAAAAATTATATCTTTCACCATGATCAAGTGGGATTTATTCATGAGTTGCAAGGCTGGTTCAATATTCACAAATCAATCAACATGACACGCCACATTAATAAAAGAAAGGATGAAAAAAATAAAAAATAAAAGATGAGAACCATATGATTATTTCAATAAATGCAGAAAAGGCATTTGATAAAATACAGCATTCATTCATGATAAAAATCCTCACCAAAGTAGGTTTAGAGGGAACATATCTCAATACCATAAAGCCAATATGTGAAAATTCATGGTTAATATCATCCTCAGTGGGGAAAAACTGAGATCTTTTCATCTACAGTCAGGAACAAGACAGGAATATCCACTCTCATCATTGTTATTTAACATAGTACTGGAGATCTTAGCTTCAGCAGTCAGACAACCAACAGAAATAAAAGGTATCCGAATCAGCAAGGAAGAAGTCAAACTTTCACTGTTTACAGATGACATGATCCTCTTTATGGAAAACATGAAAGATTCCACCAAAAACTGCTAGAACTGATAAACAAATTCAGTTAAGTAGCAGGATACAAAATCAATGCAAAAGAAATCTGTTGCACTTCTATACATCAATAATGAAGCAACAGAAAGAGAAATTAAGAAAACAATCACATTTGCAATTTTAACTAAAATAAACCTAACAGAAGAGGTGAAAGACCTGTACTCTGAAAACTATAAAACATAGATGAAAGAAATTGAAGATGACACAAAGAAATGGAAACACATTCTATGCTCATGGATTAAAAGAACAAATACTGTTAAAATATCTATACTACCCAAAGCAATCTACACATTTAATGCAATTCTTATTGAAATCCACCAGCATTTTTCACAGAGCTAGAACAAACAATCCTAAAATTTGTCTGGAACCAGAAAAGACCCCAAATAGCCAAAGAAACCCTGAAAAAGAAGAGCAAGGCTAGAGGTATCACAATTCTGGATTTCAAGTTATCTTACAAAGCTGTAGTGATCAAAACAGTATGGTACTGGCACAGAAGTAGACGCATAGATCAATGGAACAGAATAGTAAATCCAGAAATGAATCCACAACTATATGGCTAATTAATCTTTGACAAAGCTGGAAGGAATATCTATTGGGAAAAAGAGAGTCTCTTCAACAGTGTTGGGGAAACTAGACAGCAATATGCAAAAGAATGAACGTGGACCACTTTCTTACAACAAGCACAAAAATTAATTCAAAATAGACGAAAGACCTAATTATGAGACCTGACACCATAAAAATCCACAGTCAGTAACATCTTTGACATCGGCCATAGCAAGGTTTTTCTAGAGATGCCTCCTGAGGCAAGGAAAATAAAAACAAAAATAAATATTGGGAATTTATCAAAATAAAAAGCTTATGAACAGAAAAAGAAACAATCAACAAAACTAAAGGCAACCTACAGAATGGAAGAAGATATTTGCAAATGACATGTCTGATAAAGAATTGGTATCCAAAATATATAAAGAACCTGTAAAACTCAACACCCAAATAATGAATAATCCAATTAATAATCCAAGTGAATAGACATGTTTCCAAAGAAGACATATGAAAAGGTGCTCAACATCACTGATCATCAGGGAAATATACTTGCTAAGTATATGACTTATGAAAAAATTAATATTTATAAACCTCTATTTTCCAGATATTTAAATTGGCATAACATTGATATAAGGATTAAGTGTGTTTAAGAGTGGAAATCTGTTAGCATACTCTTTGGCACATACTAAGTGCTTAATAGTTGAGAGATAGCATGCCATAGCATTGCAGTTAAAAGTCCAGACTCTGCAACAAGTCTGAGCTCTTATCCTGGGTCTATCACTTATTAGTTGAACAACCTTGCAGTAATTGCTTATTCTCTATGTACTTGATTTGACCTCTGAAAATAAGCATAATAATAGTAAAACACCCAGCTAGTGTACGTACAGTGAAGGCTGTATGTGTTAACTATTAGTATTGATAGGGTGGCAGGGTATATATATATATTTTAGGTTAGTTTGTGATGTTTTCCATCATTAGCATTATTCCTTACTTTGTCTTGCTCTTAGAGCTAACAAGAGATAAGAAACATGGAAAGATAGATAAATCTTTGTATTCTGGCTTGTGGGCTCACTGAACCCAAGAAAGTATTAGTGACTTGTATATCTTAGTGCCTGAAACAAAGGTTGGCAGAAAACATTCTTCATCCAGCCCTCTATTTGGGAGTTTCACCTCACTTAAAGGGATAAAACCGCACTTGCCATTGAAATAGAAGATTAAAGTAGGCTAGAAGGATGTAGCTTTAACCAAAATTAGATGAGGAGGGTGTTTTGGGGATTTCTATGAGTGGGTTAGGTGGAACCTCAAAGATTACTGTGGTATGCATCAAAGGAATAACTCCTGATATCTTTTCCAAACAATATCAGCAAGTCTTTATGTTAAATATGCTTAGTGGTGAGGAAAGCGGAGCGAACAGCTTTGAGGCAATATAGCACCAGTGCTGTATTGAGTAGAGAGGACCAGCATTTGTCAGCACTACCATCTAACAGAAGGACTAATGGTGATGATGGAAACATCAGGAACTAAATGCTACAGCCATGTCTCATTTTTCCAGGTATTATTTAAGCCCCAAGACCTTTTCTAACCATTTCAAGGCAATAATAATAGTGATGGTTCATGGGCCAAACTTTAAGTAGCAAATTATTAGATTCTCATTTGTCCTTTAGGACAATCTTTTAATATCTAGATATTTTCTGCTCAAGTTCTCCAACTTTTATCCTTGTTTCTTGAAAAGAACCTAAAATAAATGGTCTCATTAGCTGTACTTTTAAGTGTTCTGATTCTCATGAAGCACTCTACAATACTATGTAAATATTTATAATTTATTTGCTTATCATACATTGATTAAATAATTAAATATTAGTTATTATTAATCTCTTATGATATGCCAGACAGTATTTTAAGCACTGAAGATAGAGTGAGGACAGAGAGAAGGAGTAACATCTTTTTTTTTTTTTCTTTAGAGGGAGAGTGAAAGAGAGCATGGCATGAGGGGAGGGGCAGAGGTAGAGGGAGAGAGAGAGAGAATCTTAAGCAGACTCAATGCGCAGCATGGCCAAGCTTAATCTTACAACCCTGAGATTATGACCTGAGCTGAAATCAAGTCGGATGCTTAACCGAGCCACCCACATACCCCTGGAGTAACATCTTTTGATTTCGGCATTAGAAAGATAACTTTTTAACAAGTACATAAAAAATGCTCAATGTCATGAGTCATTAGGGGAATGCAAATCAAAACCACAATAAGATATCACTTCACATTCACTAGAATGACTAGAATCAAAAGGTCAGATAAAAAGTTTTGGTGAGGATGTAGAGAAATCAGAAATTTCATATGCTGCTTGAAAATGTAAATGGTGCAAGTGCTTTGGAAGATGGTGTGGTAGTTTCTCAAATGATAAACATAGTTACCATATGATATGATAAATATTTCCAGTCTTTGGCTTATACTCAAGATAAATGAAAACATATGTCCACACAGAAACATACATAAATATTCACAACATATTCATAATGGTCAAAAAGGTAAAAACAACCCAAATGTCTATTAATGGACAAATGTATAAACACACATGATTTATCTATACAATAAAATATTATTCAGTCATAAAAAGAAGGAAGTATTGATACATATTATAATATGAGTGAACCTAAGTTCAGTATACTAAGTAAAGGAAATCAATTTCAAAGGACCACATTCCTTATTATTCCATTCCTATGAACAACCAGATCAGGTAAATCTAAGACAGAAAGTAGATTAGAGGTTGCTTAGGGATGGGGGAATATAGGAGTGATCGCTGAGGAGCATGCAGTTTCTTTTTGAGATAATGGAAATTTTCTAAAATTGACTGTGATGTGGTTTCACATATTTGTGAATATACTAAAAAGCACTGAGTTGTACACTTTAAATGGGTGAATGTTATGAAAATCATATTTCAGTAAAACATTTTTTTTTTAGATCTCTTTTACTGTTTGGTGAATTGACTAGGGGAGGGAAATCATGGAAACTGGGAGGGTACGTATGAGATAATTTCAGCAGCCCAATGAACTACAAGGAAAACATTGACCACTGGGGTGCCCAGGTGGCTCAGTTGGTTAAGTGTCTAGTTGGTTAAGCATCTGCCTTCGGCCCAGGTCACGATCCCAGGGTTCTGGGATCAAGTCCCACATTGGGATCTCTGCTCAGTTGGGATCCTGCTTCTCCCTCTCCCTGTTCCTACCTCTCTACCTGCTTTGATCTCTCTCTGTCAAATAAACAAATAAAATCTTTTTTTAAAAAAATGACCAGGGGTGCCTGGGTGGCTCAGTCGTTAAGCGTCTGCCTTTGGCTCAGGTCATGATCCCAGGGTCCTGGGATCGAGCCCCGCATCGGGCTCCCTGCTCGGCGGGAAGCCTGCTTCTCCCTCTCCCACTCCCCCTGCTTGTGTTCCTGCTCTCGCTGTGTCTCTCTGTCAAATAAATAAATAAAATCTTTAAAAAAAATAAAATAAAATAAATAAATAAATAAAAAATAAAAAATAAAAAAATGACCAGAGTGGTAGCAATGGGGATAGAGAAAAGTGAATTAATTCCAGATTTATTTTGGAGAAATAGCTGGCAAAACTTGCTAAAGGATTTGTTATTGATAATGAAAGAGAGAGAGGGGGAGAGATCAAGGTTGACTGACACATTTTTGGTCTCAGCAACTGTATAATAAGGATGTGGTTACTGAGAAGAGATTTTTCTAGGAATGAAGGCAAGGTGAGACAGGGTTGGGTTAGATATTCTACAGGGGAAATCTAGTTTACTATGTCATAATAACTAGCCAGATGAGTATGTGAATCTAAATCTCAAATAAGATTAAGGCTGGGATATAAATGTCATTTATTTATTGGTTATTCATGTTAGTAATTTTTTTTCTGCATATCAGTGGAACACCAAAGAAAACTAAGATGTATTCCCGCCTTTAAAGAATTTACAATGAAGAACACATGATCCTCTTTAAACTAAAAAATTAAATAAACGTGTGAGTACATTAAGTGTAATGCAGTAAAGCATTTGCTATTTAGTAATAGTAATGTCAGAGCGGCAATGTCATCACCATAGATAGTGTCAGTGACAGGGATGGATGTCAATGTGGGTATGACGAGGATGACAGTGATGGCAATGGAGGAAGTATCCCAAAGCATCATGAATTTGTCTCTGTTCCCAGAGATGAAGTCTTAACTTCAGGTAAATTTCTAGCAGAGGGAAGAATCTCCTGGACGCAGCCTGGATTTGGTGAGGGGATGACTCAAAATACTGTCCTTTTTTTGGTAGTATAAAAGAAATCAGACATAACTTAGGGCTTATTAAAGTATGGCAATGGTGAACAATTTCAGCATGCCCAGGAGTTTTATTTTTAAACATAATTTGTATATATGTATGTTAGAGAATAATTATAAAAGTAAAGATAAGAATAATAAAGACAAATGATACTTCCTGTATTTGTCCATATTTGAAGGTTCCAAATATATCAAATAATAAGCACACACTGTTACAAAGACATAAGGGGCAACTGGGTGGCTCAGGTGGTTAAGTGTCTGCCTTTGGCTCAGGTCATGATCCCAGGGTCCTGGGAAGGAGCCCCATGTAGTAGTCCGGCTCCCCTCTCCCTCTGCTGCTCCCCCCACCCTACCCTGTGCACATGTGCTCTCTGTCTCTCAAATAAATAAATCTTTTAAAAAAATAAAATAAATAAAAAGGACATGATTCGGTACTGTGTTTATATATGTGTTTGAAAACAATGCAAAGAAAGTCATTGAAAATATTAATAAATAAATAAAATGAGACTAGATATTAAAATACCCTGAAAGCTTATTAATTCAAATATTAATGTTATTTTGCTCCTGTTTTTGTCATTTTTAAAAAAATTTTTAGTCAGTCGCTTAATTCATTTATTATTATTCTTTTCAAAAGTAGCATATTTTGTTTTTGTTTTTGCTTTTTCTGCATGCTGTTTTATCAATGGATTTATCCCAGATATTATGATATATCATGTTTTCATGACTGTTCTTTACTAGGAAATTTTACTCAGCAGTTAGAAGTTTTAATTTCCAGATGAAAATTATTTTATTTGTTATTATTTAGTTTATTTGCTATCCAATTTTGTTATTGCTTCATTACACTATAATCAGAGAACACTTTCTGGATTATTTCTACTTTTTGAAATTTATTGAGACTTCTTTGAGATTTCTTTTTGAAATTTGCGGAGATCTTTCTTTGGTCTAATGTATGGAAATTAAAGAAAATACATCACCAGACATCAGAAAGAAGTTGCTTTTTTGAGGGGGGGGCATACATAGATTTCCATATATATCCAATAAAACTGTCCAACAAGTTGTGGAATTGTGCCATTTACATTTTTCCATGTGGGACTCTTAGCTGACTCTGTTGGTTTAAGTGCTATCAGCATCACTTACACAATTTGGGGTTCTCATTTTCTTTCTTTGTTTCACTAAATATGTGATTTGTGGTATGTTTTGATTTTAGATTTCCTTCAATCCATGAAAAGTGAAAAGACTCAAACCTAATATTACATGCTTACTGAAACCTAATAAGATCCTGCTAATTGGAAAATTGCTAAAAAATGTGAACAGTGACTGAGCTGAAGTTTAGCTATGATTAATCTAAAGAACAACAAAAATAATTTTCAATTTCTTAAAACTGCTAAGGTAGAATAGTTTCCTATTTAATAGGGCTATATTGTTAGGTTTATCCATATTCCTAAATTAATAAAATGTGGGTTTATTTTTAAAGTATATCTTATAACACAGATATTTTTACTATATTAAATTGCCTTTCCATTGGGACATCTGGGTGGCTCAGTCAGTTAAGTGTCAGGCTTCTCCTCAGGTCATGATCTTAGGGTCCTGAGATCGAGCCCTGTATTGGGCTCCCTGCTCAGCAGGGAGTCTGCTTCTCCCTCTGCCTCTGCCCACCCCTCCCCACTGCTCATGCTCTCGTGCTCTCTCTCTCTCAAATAAATAAGTAATATCTTTTTAAAAAAATGCCTTTCATTGATTATTCTGAAATAAGGAGATTCTCAACTTCATTTATTGTATGATGCCTAAGAATGCATATATCAGGGCGCCTGGGTGGCTCAGTTGGTTAAGCGACTGCCTTCGGCTCAGGTCATGATCCTGGAGTCCCTGGATCGAGTCCCGCATCGGGCTTCCTGCTCGGCAGGGAGTCTGCTTCTCCCTCTGACCCTCCCCCCTCTCATGTGCTCTCTCTCATTCTCTCTCTCTCAAATAAATAAATAAAAATAAAAAAAAAAAAGAATGCATATATCAGGGCACCACTGTTCTCAACATGTTAGACTACATCAAATCCACATCTTGATGATCAAATAATCTGTGAATTGACATTAGATTTTTCAGGGAAATTTTCTTAAACTATATGGGAACAAATTTTCCACTGTCCCTTGGTTATATAAAGAAACAGCATCAAAATCCTGAGGATATTCAAATAATTCTGCTGAATTATAATATGAATCAGAAAACCAAGACAACACTTGATCCTCTTTTTTCTACTTATATAATTATTACCATCATTAAGAATATGAGTTTATGAGACAAAATACCTTAGGACTTTAGATTGCATATTCCTTTGCTTCAGCTAAACAATTAGGGACATCTCTAAGTTGGCTGATTCAAGTAGGATCAATTCTTTAAGTGACTTTCCTGCTGTTGCTATTTCTTTGCCCCTTGGCTGAGCCAGCCTTTGTCAGTGGCATAAGCACTTTGTTGCAGTCAGTGAAGTTGATAAATGAAGCACCCTTATGTAAGCAGGAACTATTAATAAAACTGCTCTTAATGGGTGGTCTGACTGCTTGTACCATGCAAGCTCATATACTGACATACAGGAAGAAATAAAATACTTATTCATCATTTTTTTATTGATCAGCATGACAGTCTCACTTTGTGGACAAATACTACAGCTAAATTTTGTAGTTTATGGTCTTGGTCAAAATGTTACCATCTTTCTAATATATGCAATAGATCATTAAAAAAAAACAAAGAAAATGTATTTTACTGTGTCTATATGAGGCAATGATAGCATATGATTTGTGGCAAACAATTCTTTCTTCATTCCTTTTTTTTTTTTTTTTTTTTTTTGGCCAGTAGAGGATAAGGATTTATATAGTTCAGGCATAACTTGGTGATTTAATAGTCAAATCCCACCTGTCGTTAAAACAATATATTCAATTACATGGTATATATTATTTTACAAGTTCCTTTGACTCATAGATCAGCATTGAGATGTAAATTCTTAATTTTAGTAGTAAATTGTTACTTTTCCCCCTGATAATTTTTGTGGGTTTGTCCCGCTTCAAAACACTTCATTTACAAGGTCATAAAAATAGTCTCTTCTACAATATTCTATAATTTTTTTAACTTTCAAATTTGGATTTGTAATCCAAACTGTTGTAAATTGTTTTATGACCAGAAAATGACAATTTCTTAAATATCCCATGTGTACTTGAAATGATAATATTCTCAGCAGTTGCTAAGTATAGAGTTCTATTTAGGTAAATTCAGCCAAGTTTATTACTTGAGTTGTTTAGAACTTCTTATTTTTGTCTATTTATCTTATCAGCTAATGAGAAGTATATTACATTTTCTTACTGGGGTTTTAAGTTTATTTCTTCTTCATATCTGTAAATGTTTTCATTATATAATTTGATGTTATTTTGTATGAACAAACATTTAGGATTTTGGTATCTTTTTTATGGATTGATCCTATTATTGCTATTAAATATCCCTCCTTTTACGTAGTACTGCTTCTTGGCTGAAAAACTGCTTTACCTGACTGCTAGTCTCCTTTTCATTAATGCTTGCAGAGTTTCTATCATTTCACTTTCAAATAATCTTTGCTTTATATATTTAAAGTTTGTTTCTTAAAAATCAGTATATGGTCAGCTTTTGTTTTATTATCGAATCAGATAGTCTTTGTAATTTGTTTGGATTATTTTGTCCTCTTACTTTAGTGGGATTACTGATTTATCCATGCCTTAATCTACTATTTTACCATTTGTTTTTTAGTGTTCTTTCTTTTCCTGCTTTTTTCTATTAATGATTTGTTTTTATTATTTAGTTCACTCTCATTTAGCTTGTTGGATATACCATAGAGAATACAACATGCATTCTTGATTTATTAGAATATATTAAAAAGTACTTATATCTCTTGTAGACAATACCATGGACCTCAGACACTTTAGTTCAATTATGCTACTACCTTTGGTGCTATTATTATGAATCTCAATTTACATAACAAAATATATCTTAGTAATATTGTTTTACAGTTGACATGTGTATACATTTATCCAGACATTAATATTAGAAGATTCTGATGAATTCCAAAGTGGTTGTTTCATTTTATAATTCTACCAGTAATGTAGGAGAGTTCAAGTTCTACATTTTTGCTTACAGTTGGGTTTAACAAGTTGTAAAAAGTATGCATGTACACATGCATCAAAACGGAAATGAAGTCTCATGACATCTTATATTGTTCTTAGTGGTTATTCATATATCTCCTTTTGTGAAGTGTTACTTCATGCCTATTGCTCATTTTTTAAGTTGGGTTATGGACATTTTATTATTGATTGATAAGAGTTCTTTAAATACTAAGGAAATTTGTTTCTTGTCATATGTATATTTATATGTACATATGCAGAGAGTGAATATTTATTAAATTTGATGTCGCTGTATACATTTTATTTTATTTATATATTTTATTTATTTTTTTTCAGAGAGGGAGAGAAAGAATCTTAAGCAGGCTCCATGCCCAGAGGCGAGTCCAATGAGGGGCTTGATCTCACAACCCTGAGATCATGACCTAAAGCAAAAATCAAGAGTTGGACAGTTAATACTGAGCCACCCAGGCATCCCTATATTTTGATTCTAAAATTCATTTTCCAATAGCTTTTTGATAGTATATAAGCATAAAATTAAATTTTGTATATTGATACTTTACTCATCAAATTTTTAAATTCAATTAATTCTATTCACTACTTGTAGATTCTTTTGTATGTGTGTTGTATACAATCATATCACTTACAAATAGCTATACTTCTTCCTTTCTAATATATAAATTTCTTTTTTTTCTTTCTTAAACACTAGCTAGGAATTTCATTCAAGTTCAAATAAGCATAATGATAGTAAATATCTTTGTCTTATTCCAGACCTCAGACCTCAGGGGAAAGTATTGAATTACTACATCATTGAATATTACTGTAGAATTTTTGTATATAATATTTGTCAGACTGAGTTCCCTCTATTCCTATGTTGCTGAAAGTTTTCATAATATAGTGGTCTTGAAATGTGTCAGATTTGGGGCACCTGGGTGGCTCAGTCGTTAAGCGTCTGCCTTCGGCTCAGGTCATGATCCCAGGGTCCGGGGAACGAGCCCCACATCGGGCTCCCTGTGCCGCGGGAAGCCTGCTTCTCCCTCTCCCACTCCCCCTGTTTGTGTTCCCTCTCTTGCGCTGTCTCTCTCTGACAAATAAATAAATAAAATCTTAAAAAAAAAAAAAAGAAATGTGTCAGATTTGTTTTCTGCATCTAATATTATGATATAATTTTTCACCTTAACTATGTTAATGTGTTGCTCTATATTGACTGATCTTTTAAAAATTATGAAGCATTCTTGCATTCCTGGGATAAACATTACCATTTTAGTTAGTATTGCTTTAATGTTTAACATTTGTTGTATTATTGGGCTGGATCCCACTTGGAAATCAGTATTCACTTAAAAAATTGTTTCTAATCTTTTTACTAATATTTTGTTTAAGATACTGACATATTTTTTTGCATGGTGTTTGCCTGTAATTTTCATTCTCAAAATGTCTTTCTTGTGCTTTGGTACTAGGGTTTTTCTAGCTACATAAAATAAATACATCAAGATAAAAAGCTTTTGCACAGCAAAAGAAACAGTCAACAAAACCAAAAGACAACCAACAGAATGGGAGAAGATATTTGCAAATGACATATCAGATAAAGGGCTAGTATCCAAAATCTATAAAGAACTTATCAAACTCAACACCCAAAGAACAAATAATCCAATCAAGAAATGGGCAGAAGACATGAACAGACATTTTTCCAAAGAAGACATCCAAAGGGCCAACAGACACATGAAAAAGTGCTCAACATCGCTCGGCATCAGGGAAATCCAAATCAAAACCTCAATGAGATACCACCTCACACCATTCAGAATGGCTAAAATTAACAAGTCAGGAAATGACAGATGTTGGCGGGGATGCAGAGAAAAGGGAACCCTCCTCCACTGTTGGTGGGAATGCAAGCTGGTGCAGCCACTCTGGAAAACAGTATGGAGATTCCTCGAAAAGTTGAAAATAGAGCTACTGTCCGACCCAGCAATTGCACTACTGGGTATTTACCCCAAAGATACAAATGTAGGGATCTGAAGGGGTATGTGCACCCTGATGTTTATAGCAGCAATGTCCACAACAGCCAAACTGTGGAAAGAGCCAAGATGTCCATCGACAGATGAATGGATAAAGAAGAAGTGGTATATATATACAATGGAATATTATGCAGCCATCAAAAGGAATGAGATCTTGACATTTGCAATGACGTGGATGGAACTAGAGGGTGTTATGCTGAGTGAAATAAGTCAATCAGAGAAAGACATGTATCATATGACCTCACTGATATGAGGAATTCTTAATCTCAGGAAACAAATGGAGGGTTGCTGGAGTGGGGGGGGTGGTGGGAGGGATGGGGTGGCTGGGTGATAGACATCGGGGAGGGTATGTACTATGGTGAGCTCTGTGAATTGTGCAAGACTGTTGAATCACAGATCTGCACCTCTGAAACAAATAATGCATATATGTTAAGAAAAAAAAAAAAAAGAAGAAGATAGCAGGAGGGGAAGAATAAAGGGGGGAAATTGGAGGAGGAGATGAGCCATGAGAGATGATGGACTCTGAAAAACAAACAGGGTTCTAGAGGGGAGGGCAGTGGGAGGATGGGTTAGCCTGGTGATCGGTATTAAAGAGGGCATGTTCTGCATGGAGCACTGGGTGTTATATGCAAACAATGAATCATGGAACACTACATCAAAAACTAATGATGTAATGTATGGTGATTAACATAACAATAAAAAATTGAAAAAAATAAATAAATTGAAAAGTTTTTCCTCTTTTTCTCTTGATTGGATATATTGGTAAAAGACTGATACTATTTTTCCCTTATGGATTTTAAAGTGTTTGCCACTGAATCCATCTGGGCTTGAAATTTTACATCAAAAAGTTTTAAATTTATATGTTCAAAATTTTAATAGTTATAAGACTGCCTCTATTATTTTGTTTTATTTTAATTCAAGTCAGTTAACATATGGTGTTATATGAGTTCAGGGTACATATAGTGATTCAACACTTACATAACAGCATCCAGTGCTTATCACAAGTGCCCTACTTAATTCCCATCACATATTTTACCCATCATCTCACCCTTCTCCCCTCTGGTAACCACCAGTTTTTTCTCTATAATTAAGAGTCTGTTTCTTGGTTTGTCTCTCTCTCTCTCTTTTATTCCCCTTTGCTCATTTGTTTTGTTTCTCAAATTCCACATATGAGAAATCATATTGTACTTGTCTTTCTCTGACTGATTATTTTGCTTAGCATTATACTCTCTAGCTCCATCCATGTCCTTGCAAATGGTAAAATTTCATTATTTTTTATGGCTGCATAATATTTCATTACATACACACACACACACACACACACACATATGTTATGTCTTTTTTATCCATTCATCAATTGATGGATATTGGGCTGCTTCCATATTTTGGCTATTGTAAATAATGCTGCTATTAACATAGCTATGCATGTATCCCTTTGATTTAGTGTTTTTGTATTCTTTGAGTAAATACTTAGTAGTACAATCACTGGATCATAGGGTAGTTCTATTTTTAACTTTTTGAGGAACCTCAAACTGTTTTTCAGGGTGGCTATACCAGTTTGCATTCTGACTAGTAGAGCACAAGTGTTCTTTTTCTTCTCACCAATGCCTGTTGTTTCTTGTATTGTTTATTTTAGCCATTCTGACAGGGGTGAGGTGATAGCTCATTGTAGTTTTGATTTGCATTTCCCTGATGGTAAGTGATGATGAACATCTCTTTATGTGTCTGTTGGCCATCTGGATATCTTCTTTGGAGAAATGTCTGTTCACATCTTCTGCCCATTTTGTTAATTGAATTATTCATTTTTGGTGTGTTGAGTTGTATCAGTTCCTTATATGTTTTGAATACTAACCCTTTATCAGAAATGTCATTTGCATATATCTTCTCCCATTTCATATGTTGCCTTTTAGTTTTGTTGAGTGTGTCCTTCACTATGCAGAGTTTTTTGTTTGTTTGTTTGTTTGTTTTTGTTTTGTTTTGTTTTGTTTTGTTTTTGATGTAATCCAAAAGTTTATTTTTGCTTTTATTTCCCTTGCCTCAGGAAACTTATCTAGTAAGAAATTGCTATGGCTGATGTCAAAGAGGTTATGGCCTGTGTATTCTTCCAGGATTTTTGTGGTTTCAGGCCTCACATTTAGGTCTTTAATCCATTTTGAGTTTATTGTTGTGTATGGTGAAAAAAGTGGTCTAGTTTAATTCTTTGCATATTGCTGTCCAGTTTTCCCAACACTGTTGAAGAGACGTTTTCCCACTAAAAATTCTTTCCTGCTTTGTCAAAGATTAATTCACCATATATTTGTGGGGTTATTTCTGGGTTTTCTATTCTGTTCTATTGATCTATGTGTCTACTTTTGTGCTAGTACCATACCGCTTTAATTACCACAGCTTTGTAATAGAGCTTGAAGTCTGGAAATGTGATGCCTCCTGCTTTGCTTTTCCTTTTCAAGGTTGCTTTGACTATTTGGGGTCTTTTCTGGTTGCATACAAATTTTAGGATTGTTTGTTCTAGCTTTGTGAAAAATGCTGGTGATATTTCTATAGGGATTATATTAAATGTCCAAATTGCTTTGGGTAGTATAGATATTTTAACTATATTTGTTTTTCCAATCCATGAACATGGGCTGTCTTTCTATTTCTTTGTGTCATCTTCAATTTCTTTCATCAATGTTTTATAGTTTTCAGAATACAGGTCTTTTACCTCTTCTGTTAGGTTTATTTTGGTTACAATTGTAAATGGGATTGGTTTCCTATTTTCTCTTTCTA
This sequence comes from Phoca vitulina, assembly GCF_004348235.1. NCBI lineage: Eukaryota > Metazoa > Chordata > Mammalia > Carnivora > Phocidae > Phoca > Phoca vitulina. The sequence continues at coordinate 14,316,465 of NW_022589737.1, forward strand.
CTGCTTCATTATTGGTGTAGAAATGCAACAGATTTCTGTAAATTGATTTTTTATCCTGCAACTTTACTGAATTTGTTTATCAGTTCTAGCAGTTTTTTTGGTGGAGTCTTTCAGGTTTTCTATAAACAGTATCATGTCATCTGCAAGTAGTGACAGTTGTATTTCTTCTTTACTGATTTGATTTTTCTGATTGCTGTGTGTAGAACTTCCAGTATAATGATAAATAAAAGTGATGAGGGTAGACATCCTTGTCTGATTTCTGACCTTAGGGGAAAAGCTCTGTTTTGTTTTGTTTTTTTTTTCCCATGAAGAATGATGTCAGCTATGTTTTTTTTTTTTCCACATATGGCCTTTATGATGTTGAGGTATGTTCCCTCTGAACCTACTTTGTTGAGGGATTTTTTTTTTTTTAAATTATGGATTGATGTACTTTATGGAATATTTCCTCTGCATCTATTGAAATGATCATATATAACGTGGGGCCACTAGCAGATGGTCAAGAAAGAATTCTTGAGACATTTTCAGTGCAAAAAGTGCATTTATTATAGTTTGGGTACAAGACCCATGGACAGAGAGAACTGTACTTTGCTGTATGAAGCCAGTGGTTATATGCTTAGTGCTTAAGGAGAAGAGAACATGCAGGGACTTAGATCATAAATGTCTTCTTTGAATTTTTACTCATAAAATTACTTTTGCAAGATTTCACTGGTGCTTATCATTCAGTTCAATATTAACTATTTGGGAGATTTGCAGGCAGTCAGGAGACCTTTTAAGAATGTAGGAACCAGCTCTTATTAGATCCTTATTGAAACAATGCAGGCTATAGGTCAGCATTTTGGGCTAAATGTGAATATTTTTTCTGCTTCTAACCCTCATCATTTCCTCCCTGACTAAATTTTTGGTCCATAAATCTTTAAAGTTGTTGAAGTGTGAAGAGCTCATCTCATGGAACTTCTTCAAGCTGAGAAAGGGCCTAGAGATGTCCCTACCTATGGACTGAAATCTGTCCCTACAAATAACTATTATGGGGGACACCTGGGTGGCTCAGTCAGTTAAGTGTCTGACTCTTGGTTTTGGCTCAGGTCATGATCTCATGGATCATGATAATGAGCCCCATGTTGGGCTCCACACTTAGTGGGGAGTCTGCTTGAAGATTCTCTCCCTCTGCCCCTCCCCTACTCATGCTCGCTTGCTCTCTCTCAAATAAATAAATAATAAATAAATAAATAAATAAATATTTAAAAACAAACAAAGAAGTAACTACTATGGAAGGCCATTACTATAGAGTCAAGAGTGGACACTGGGGTGAATTTGTTTCTAGTAGTAAGGAACATCTGTTGGCTTGGTAAAGGAATCAGGAACTGCTTGCATGTATCTTGGCAATAAAAGAGAACAAAGCAAAATAGACAAAACATTAGGATTATTATTATTATTATAAAAATAAGAGCAATGAGAAGCCCTTTCAACATGGACCATAGTCCACCTCCTGACCAGGAATGTAACCAATCATTAAGTGTCAATGTTGGGTCTTTAGGAGCACCAATTTAGTTATTTATATCAGTAAATAATCCTGTTATATTTTTGTTATAATCTGGAATGTAGACACAACAGTCCACTTTAATAATGACATGTGTTCCTCCTTTTGCTGCTATTAAGACACCTAATGTTATTCTATTTTGTGGAATTGCTTTACACATTTGAGTGACTTTAGTTTTTAGTAATGTAACGCTACTTTGAGAGTCATTTAAGGCCTTCATTGTGTATTTGTCAAAGGCTTCCATGTGCCATATGTCGTCTTCTAAACCTACTGATGGAAGAAAAATAGATGTCAGATAGTCATACCAATGGAACACAGATCTTGCCCATCATTGTTTTAGATGTGGAAGATAGGCTGGACTTGTGATAGTCTTAGTGTTATAGCCATGCATCTAGGAATAACCTATAGTACATCTTCTAATCCAGCCTGGTGTAAGCCATGGCCATAATTTTTACCCATATAACCATTGTGTTCCATTAGGTGCTAGACATTTTATGCCTGGTTGCCTGGTCCAGTCAGTAGCAAACCAACTGGTTGCCTCTAAAATAATGGTATGTTCACAGGCTTCTGGGAGGAGACATCCCATATTTGATGTAATCCTTCCCTGAGTGTATCGATGAAGGACTACATAAGAAATTTGTCATGAGCCTATATGTGGGTTGGCATATTCAACTAAAATTTTGATAGTTTGAGGATAAGAGAAAGGTCTTTTAAGCCCTGGAGGGTCCCATGTGACATTAACCATAGGCTAGCAAGAAAGATTTTTTTAGTAATAGAAATATCCTTATATGTGCTGGTATTGTGGTGATATATTATATCAGCTATTTATTGATATAAATAATGCTCATCTATACCTTTTAATGGCGAAACCCACCAGGGGAGGGCTGAAGTGCTTGATATGGGCAGTAAGCCACAAATCCAGCACAAAGATAGGTTTTATACCTCAGCATAATGTTGTGCCTAATGTAAAAAAGGGTTACCACTAAGGTATGGTGTGCATGTCTGCTAAAACTTTGGATACATTAGCAGAGTCATCTCGGATATATACATAACGTTTAGTCTTGATGTTAGCATAGTAACTTTTTCGACTTGCAGTCAGGATATCAAGGGCCATTAGGTTTTGGAGGGCCACTTTTCAAATTTGTGGGTGGCTTTATGTTGGGTTTGGTTAACGGTGGCTGCTACATGCTTGGCTAAAGCCTTAACTTGTAATTTTCCATCAATAGACATGACTCCCAAGACAAATATGGCTAAGGGATAAAACCATCAAGAAGCCTTCTTTGCCTGATATCTAGTCTTAATATCCTAATTTTGAAGAATCACTGCAAGTGGGAGATGACTTGTTCTGGGAAATAAGGGCACCCCCAAGTGTATTCGTCAATTCAGTGATAAGGAAGATGGGGCCATCTATTATTTCTATAAGTCCATAGTTAACCACAGGGAGTGAGGTATGCTTTGGTTTTTAAGGAGCAATTTTGTTATACCAGCCAAATAGAATTGATCAAAGTGACAGCTGGGGAGTGCATCCCATTGTCCAGCTGTTTAAATAATCATATGCCCATAGGGTCCTTTTATTTACCCACAGAGTGACAAGCAGGAAGATTGTCTATACATGAGCTGTTATGGCAATCTCTCTGAAGTTTACCTCAAGTTGTCTAGCTTAGGCAAACATTTAAAAGCAATCAAAACTAGAATCTAACATCCATAAAGATGCATTATTGAAACATAATTTTTCCTCTCTAATTTCACCCTCATTTCCAGAGATAGCCAAGTCAAGACTAATTTCTAAAACAAGTCCAGTTTTAACAAACTTGACCTAATTATTTACATAAGCTCAGCAAGAACAGTGATTAATCATATAGATCCTTTAAAATCTGCTTTTCTGGAATTTTTATAAGGAATCTCTAGGTTGACATTTTAATAGCCTCTTCAGGACAGAGTCAAGCCACATACTTGTTATCAGATTTGCCTGCACTACCTGTTGAGTATTCACCTGTTGGGTGAATTCCTCTTCTTGAAGTCCCCAAAGTATCCTGAAGTTCTTATACTTTCCAGGAAGTGATGTTCTTTACTCATCCAGTAAGGCTGTGGGAAACTCTGTAAATAGGGTATCAGGTCAATATTTCCAAGTGGTTCCATTGGCTCCATAAAGTCAACCTTAATTCCTTAAAGCTGTTTGTTGGGAGATTTTTGATGACTGCTTCAATTTCCTTAGTGGTTATAGGTCTGTTCAGGTTTTCTATTTCTTCCTGGTTCAGTTTTGGTAGTTGATACATCTCTAGGAATGCATCTATTTCTTCCAGGTTATCTAATTTGCTGGCATAGAGTTGTTCATAATATGTTCTTATAATTGTTTGTATTTCTTTGGTGTTGGTTGTGATCTCTCCTCTTTCATTCATGATTTTGTTGATTTGGGTCCTTTCTCTTTTCTTTTTGATAAGTCTGGCCAGGGGTTTATCAATCTTACTAATTCTTTCAAAGAACCAGCTGCTAGTTTCGTTGATCTCTTCTACTGTTCTTTTAGTATCTATTTAATTGATTTCTGCTCTGATCTTTATTATTTCTCTTTTCTGTTGGGTTTAGGATTTATTTGCTGTTCTTTCTCCAACTCCTTTAGGTGTAGGGTTAGGTTGTGTATTTGAGACCTTTCTTGTTTCTTGAGAAAGGCTTGAATTGCTACATACTTTCTTCTTAGGATCGCCTTTGCTGTATCCCAAAGATTTTGAACAGTTGTGTTTTCATTTTCATTTGTTTCCATCAATTTTTTAAATTCTTCTTTAATTTCCTGGTTGACCCATTCTTTAGTAGGATGCTCTTTAGCCTCCATGTATTTGAGTTCTTTCTGACTTTCCTCTTGTGATTGAGTTCTAGTTTCAAAGCATTGTGGTCTGAAAATAGGCAAGGAATGATCCCAGTCTTTTGGTACCAGTTGAGACCTGATTTGCGCCCTAGGATGTGATCGATTCTGGAGAGTGTTCCATGGGCTCTAGAGAAGAATGTGTATTCTGTTGCTTTGGGAAAGAATGTTCTGAATATACCTGTGAAGTCCATTTGGTCCAGTGTGTCATTTAAAGTCTTTATTTCCTTGTTGATCTTTTGCTTAGATGATCTGTCCATTTCAGTGAGGGGGGTGTAAAGTCCCCCAGTATTATTGTATTGTTGTCGATGTGTTTCTTTGCTTTTGTTATTATTTGGCTTATATAATTGGCTGCTCCCATGTTAGGGGCATAGATATTTACAATTGTTAGATCTTCTTGTTGGATAGACCCTTTAAGTAGGATATAGTGTCCTTCTTTATCTCTTATTACAGTCTTTGGTTTAAAATCTAATTTCTCTGATATAAGGATTGCCACCCCAGCTTTCTTTTGGTGTCCATTAGCATGGTAAATTGTTTCCCAACCCCTCACTTTCAATCTGGAGGTGTCTTTGGGTCTAAAACAAGTTTCTTGCAGACAGCATATCGATGGGTCTTGTCTTTTTATCCAATCTGAAAGCCTGTGTCTTTTGATTGGGGCATTTAGCCCATTTACATTCAGGGTAACTATTGAAAGATATGAATTTAGTGCCATTGTATTGCCTGTAAGGTGACTGTTACTGTATATTGTCTGTGTTCCTTTCTGGTCTATGTTACTTTTAGGCTCTCTCTTTGCTTAGAGGACCCCTTTCAAGATTTCTTGTAGGGCTGGTTTCGTGTTTGCAAATTCCTTTAGTTTTGTTTGTTTGTTTGTTTGTTTGTCCTGGAAGCTTTTTATCTCTCCTTCAATTTTCAATGACAGCCTAGCTGGATATAGTATTCTTGGCTGCATATTTTTCTCATTTAGTGCTCTGAATATATCATGCCAGTCCTTTCTGGCCTGCCAGGTCTCTGTGGATACATCTCTTGCCAATCTAGTGTTTCTACCATTGTAGTTTACAGACCTCTTCTCCTGAGCTGCTTTCAGGATTTTCTCTTTGTCTCTGAGACTCGTAAGTTTTACTATTAGATGTCGGGGTGTTGACCTATTTTTATTGATTTTGAGAGGGGTTCTCTGTGCCTCCTGGATTTTGATGCCAGTTTCCTTCCCCAAATTAAGGAAGTCCTCTGCTATAATTTGCTCCAATATACCTTCTGCCCCTCTCTTTCTTTCTTCTTCTGGGATCCCAATTATTCTATTGTTTTGTCTTATAATATACCTTATCTCTTGAATTCTGCCCTCATGATCCAGTAGCTGTTTATCTCTCTTTTTCTCAGCTTCTTTATTTTCCATCATTTGGTCTTCTATATCACTAATTCTCTCTTCTGCCTCATTATTCTTAGCAGTTAGAGCCTCCATTTTTGATTGCACCTCATTAATAGCCTTTTTGATTTCGACTTGGTTAGCTTTTAGTTCTTTTATTTCTCCACAAACAGTTTCTCTAATATCTTCCATGCTTTTTTCAAGCCCAGCTAGTATCTTTAAAATCATCATTCTGAACTCTAGTTCCGACATCTTACTAATGTCCGTATTGATTAGGTCCCTGGTAGTTGGTACTGCCTCTTGTTCTTTTTTTTGAGGTGATTTTTTCCATCTTGTCATTTTGTCCAGAGGAGAATAGATGAATGAGAGAACAAAATGCTAACAGGGTAACAATGACCCCAGAAAAATGTACACTAAACAGATAAGAAGAGACCTGAAACCAGGGGAAAAGAAAGGGAATGAAAGAAAAAAAAAGAAAGAAAGAGAAAAAGATAAAAAAAAAAAGAAAAGAAAAACAAACCAATTAACAAAAAGTGAATATGATCAAATATGATCAGGCTGGTGCATAGATCAGTACCACACACGATTTTGGGTGTATTTTGGTCTGTTAGAAGAAAGTGCCTCCCAAAATTTTAAAGAAAGAAAAACTTATATATGTACAAATATAAGGGCAAATATGATGAAGGGATGGAATATGACTGTAAAGATGAAAATTATAAAAGATTTTATAAAAGGAATTGATAAACTAAGAAGTTGTTTGAAAAAAGAAAGGATTTTAAAAAAAAAGAAAAATAAAGGGAAAGAATGTGATCAGGCAGGAGACTAGAACAAAGCCATACACTAGAGATTTAGGGTATATTTTGATCTGTTAGAAGAAACTGTATCCCAAAATTTTAAAGAGAGAACAGCTTATATATATATCAAAAATAAGGTTAACTACTATGAAGGTATAGAATATGACTCTAAAAATGAAAAATAAAAAAAGATTTTGTAAAAAAGGATTAATAAGGTGTTGGTTGAAAAAGGGAGAAAGAAAAATTCAAAAAAAGAAAAAAGAAAAAGAAAAAAAGAAAATTAAAAAAATTAACTTTGAAAGACTAAAGAATCATGGGGAAAAAGCCATGAATTCTATGTGCAGTATTCCCCTAGCAGTGGAGTTATGCCGTTCTCATTGATCAGTAAACTCGGTCTTGGCTGGCGGTTCTTGCTGGTCTTCTGGGGGATGGGCCTCTTGTAGTGGTTCTTAAATGTCTTTGCCAGAGGCGGAATTGCCCCGCCCTTGCCGGGTCCAGGCTAAGTAATCTACTCGGGTTTTCTCTCGGGAGCTTTTGTTCCCTGCAAGTCCTCTGCAGAGCCTTGGAGGCTGAGAGAGAAAATGGCGGCCTCCGAATCTCTGCCCCAAGGGAGCCGAGAACTCAGGCCTCACTCCTCAGTGAGCCCCAGAGAAAAGCAGTCAATCACTCCTGTCTCCCCGGTCTCTGGCCACACTCTGTGCTCACCCGGCCTGTGACCGAGCATTTTTATCTCTGGCACCCGACCCTGTTTGGAGTCTCCAAACCCAGCAGATTCCTGTGGTGCACTCCCATGCTGCTCCTCCCAGGGGAGGAAGGGGAGTCTCCCCGGATCTGCCACTTTTTGGGTCCCTGTTGGAAGAGCAGTGGCCCAGCTGTGCTGTGGATCACGGTTTATGTCAACTCCAAGCTGAGAGCCCACTCCTCAGCTCCGTCTCTGCAGCCAGCTTTCCTGCTCTGATACCTGGGAGCTCGGCCACACTCAGGCACCCCCAGTCTTTCTGTGACCCCAGGGGTCCTGAGACCACACTGACCCAGCGAGAGTTCTACCCCCCGCTTAGCCACTGCAGTGACGTCCCTCAGCAAAGCCAACTTCTAAAAGTTCCGATTTTGTGCTCTGCTGCTCTATCACTTGCCAGTAACGGCTGACAGAGGCCCCCTCCCCCGCCGTCTATCCTCCCAAACATCGCCTCGGATTCACTTCCAGAAAGTGGTCGCTTTTCTGTTCAGAGAGTTGCTGCTATTGTTTTTTTCAATCTCCTTTTGAGTTCATAGGTGTTCAGAAAGGTTTGATCCCTATCTAGCTGAATTCTTGGGACCAGTCGAAATTTAGGTCTCCTACTCCTCCACTATCTTGCTCCTCCCTCCTAAGCTTTCTTTTGGTACTGATGTAGCTGAATATTTGAAAATTACTGCTGGTAGATTTCAGAGGTTAGAGATTTCTTGCTATCAGTCCATGGGGAGTTCTTTGTGGTTGTGTCGATGTAGGATATGGAATAACATAATGATCACCATTGTTATTGTCATTTGTGCTCCGATATTCAATTACATTGCTTCTCCTCCATTTCCAGTGAGATGTTGTACCATATTCACAATTGTTCAGCTTTATCTCGTTTTTTCTTCTTTTTTTAAATAATTTTTTATGACTCATCTAAGAATGGAATATGTTTTTTGTTTTAACCATTTTGCATTTTTTAATATCCCATTTAAATATCTAGGGGGAAAAAGGGAGCATTTTTTTTATTATGTTATGTTAATTACCATACATTACATCATTAGTTTTTGATGTAGTGTTCCATGATTCATTATTTGTGTACAACACCCAGTGTTAAAAAGGGAACATTTTTGTCATGCTTAGAGTGAGCTTGAATATTACACCAGGCTATCTATTTTAGGAGTAATTAATTTCCAGTGATGTGCAAAAATATTTTCTGCCTATCAATGTTTACAACTTTATCTTCTGCAATGCTCTAAAGAGCAACCATTGTTACAGTGATATAGAATGACTTAGTATTCCTCAAATATGCCATGTTATCCCAGGCCACTGAGTCTTTGCACATGCGGTTCCCTGTGATAACTCCCTGGTTATTACATTAATTGACACTTTAAAACTGAGCTCTTGGAAAATATGCCTGACTCACAGATACACAGGTTCTCCATATATACATCCAATTATCCCACTCATCATACTGTATTATAATTGTCTGTAATTCTTTGATAGAATACATATGTCTTTTTAATCTTTATTGTAGAATGCAACATAATTTCATACATATAAATATACCTTCTTAAATGAGAGAATAAATAAATATTTGAAAATATGCTTTTGTTTCTAACTAAAATAAGACTGCAATGAAATACTCTCAAGTGCATTCTAAAATATGTGTTGTCTTCTTTTCTTTGTTAAATAAATTAAACATGATGTTAATAAAAGTTAAGAATTCCAAATCAAGGGTTAAACACAATGTGTCTCATGTTCAATAATACTGAAGTAAGTTTGGAGAATGCTCTGTATTTTGAATAGTGAGATAAAAGCTATAGCTTAAAGTTAGGACCATGAGTTTATATTGCTGAGTTTTCTACCACAATTGTAGAAACACTGATTCCAGTGTTTATGGCTATTACACACTCTCAACAAAACACAAATAAATGCTTTCCCATAAGAAATTGCTTAAAGACAAAAAGCTTATTTTTTCATAAATAACAGAATTACATTGTCTTTAAAGAATTTATTACTGTACCTCATTTCTTCAGAAAGATACACAGAGAGGTTACTCACCTAAGTCCATTGCTATCCTGATATGAATGACTGCCATATATAGGAGTGCTAAAAATATGGGTTGTTATTAATTTATGTACTTATGCTTTCTCCATTTTCCTTTCACAATATGAAATTGGAATGCAATGAATCGCAGTTTTTTTTTTTCTCAACAAGCATTTATTAATCTGACTTTATTCATTAAAAATTATCAATCGACTCTGTGGCTTTGTCTGAATGTTAGTCAAGCAAACATTTGACAGCCATTCCCTGAGGCTGAAGAAAATTTGGTCTAGAAATAGAATTTGGTGGCATTTGACTTGCATGATGCTCCAGGGGCTTTTTCACAGGCAAAACTTTTACAATGTGCAGAGTTTCATTATTCTTTTTAAAGATTTGTATCATTATTATTTTAAATTTATTTTGATTGAGAACAAAGCATTTCATGCTGTTAAAAATCACTAAAAGCAAAATCCATAGTTCTTGGCTCCATATCTTAAAGCATTCTATACTTAGCTGTTCTGACAATGTAGCTGACAACTAATATTTCTTCTACATTCTTGTGTTTCTGTCTTGCTGTTTCTGCTATTCCCTAATAAGGTCAACATTCCAAACACTATCTTAGTATTGAAGAAGACCTATCAGACATGATTGCTTTGGGTGACTGGTAAACCAGCTTAGGAGGTGTCCATGATGCAACTGTCAGATTTTCACAGAAGCATTGTTTTCAATAAAATCTTAGCTTCAGTTTGCTGATTTGAATGCATTTCTACCTCCATGCTAGAAAAATGAACTTTTCTTGCTTAACATTATTATTTTGTAAGTCATTTTTCTCTTGCTTTGATCTTAAAATTTTACTTACACTATAATTCATAAAACTTTTCAGATAATAAAACAGAGGAATGAGAAAATTAAATAGATTACCTATGTCACAAAACCAACAAATGCCAGAGCTGTTGCTAGATCTCTTGTTTCCTGGCTTTTATCCCAGTTGTTCATTCCACTTATTTACCCAGGACTGACTTCACTAACCCCTCACTCTGGAAAAGAACCCTCAATTATATACCATAACACTTTGTACATTTCCTGCAAGCCACTTAGCAAAGTATTATTTAAATACTTGTTTATATTTTTCCTCCTTACTAGAAAATATGTTTGAGAGGAATGTTCTATGCTGTTCACTATTAGAAACATAATATCACTCAATGATATTTGTTGACTAATTCACAGCAGTGGAAACCAAGCAGCTCAAAACATTTTTCTTGATATTGATATTTAAGAACTGCTCTCTGCCTTGCTTCTCCAGCTGGCATGCCCACATATCTGGCTGCAGTCTGTCTGTCTCCCTAGCTCTTGTTTTTGATATTCTGTCTCTTCCTTCCTCCTCCATATGAGTCTTCTCCCATACTCTACTTCTAACAGTCTCCTCCCCACAAACAGTACATTTAGGAGTGACTCTTAGTTCTGCCTTCTCCTATGGACATGCCAAATGAACTAGTACTAAATCAAAAACACATCAGTTGCTATCTTCATGCTACCAAATTCTCTCTACCCAGAAATTGTGTAGTTGCAGCCTAATTCTTTTTTTTTTTAAAGATTTTATTTATTTATTTGAGAGAGAACACAGAGGGAGAGGGAAAAGCAGACTCCCCACTGAACAGAGAGTCCAACGTGGGGCTTGATCCCAGGACCTTAAGATCATGACCTGAGCTGAAGGCAGACTCTTAACCAACTGAGTCACCCAGGTGCCCCTAAACTTATTCTTACATCCAAAGGAATTAATATAGTAAAGTGAATTAGTAAAGGCTTTGTGACTAGGCAGATCTGTATTCACATTCTAGGTGAGCCTCTAGCCTCAGTTTCCTCAATATAAAATAAGAGTAGTAATACCTAACACAAAGGGTTGGTAAGAACTGAATATATCCAGCACCTGATACATATAGCAGGTTGTTGTTCTACATCTTTTATTTTCTACATTGATAAATCATAACCCTTTTTCTAACAATGCTCCTTCTGATCTCCACACTCAAATCTTTTTTGTACTTTTCATTTCCATAGAATATATTTCCACCATGAGTGCCATCTCAACTGTTAGCACTTTCCTGTGTGAACTCCAGCCTTCTCTAACTGTTGGTTTCCCCACCTCTAATTGCAACGACAGCTGCAGTGCATGCATTTGTGAGAGCTCAGACTTGCCTCATATTGTTAGCAACTAACTTCTCCATTTTATCTCAAGGTCTTCTACAAACCAGGGAACTTAATGGACCTAGGGCAAGCTCAGCCAAGACATGTAGAGGAGTTAATTCCCTAGAAGTCTCCACAAACACTGAGGGATTAGAACTAACAGAGAAACACTCCAATCTCCCATATCTTAAATGCATATCCCTGACACTTTTCAGGGGTTCCCTGGATCAAGCCTCCATTGCTCACATAAGTGACCTCAGTAATAGATTCTGATGTTGGGTCTTCCTATTTCCTGGTCCCAATTTATTGTTTCCTCACTTTGCTTCTTGAGATCATTTCTCAAATAAATTACCTGCACTCATATCCTTGATATAAGTTCTCCTGATAGAAGAATACAAACTAAAATGCCCATACACCCTCAGGGATGTGAGTATGTAACCCATTATCTTTATTCCTATTTTCCCTTGCTGTTACATTTCTTTTAGCCTACTAACATAATCAAGTACATTCTCTATTCCTTCCTATTTTTTTTTTTTTCTCCAAAAAGAGCTACAAACTTCACTTTGTGTTTAGGTGTATTGAAGAAGTAGTTGTATATTAATATTTGCTACTTCTTCACCACTTGGAATCCAGTTTTCTCCCTTGCTACTCTGAAACTGCTTCCTGAAAGTTATCAAATGCATTCTAGTTGCCAAATTCTATAAGTCATTTTTCTGTTCTTATTCTCCTTGACATTTTGGGGTTTTGATCATGTAGGGTTCAAAGGTAGGCTGCCCCAAGATGGGACACTTTGGCATAAAGATTATTTTGAGTTAAAAATAATTAAAACCCAGCAGATGCAGGAAAAGCACTCTGATTCCCCCTCAACTGCCCAAACTTAGATTGAAAAGGAAAGCCTGTATCAGGAAAAGAACTAACAGAGACTCTCCTTTACCTAAGAAACTTACCTGCATAATATGGCACCCCTTGTTTTTCTAAACATCTCCTTTCACCTCCTGCTAATGGCCTCCCTCTCCTTTGTATCCTCCTACGGAGAGTGGCCCTACCCCTCTCTGCAGCTCATATAGGCTTCATGTTGCCTCAGGTCTTTGAAATTTCATGTCTGTGTAAATTCCCTGTGCATACACCTATTAAATTTGATTTTCTCCTGTTAATCTGTCTCATAGCAATTTGATTCTAAGTCCAGTTAGAAGGACCACAAAGTAGAGGAAGCTCTTCCTCCCCAACAATCACAATGTCAGGTGTTCCTTCCCTTGGTCATGGGACATAGTTCTCTTTTTACCTATAGATCCTCTTCTCTGATCATTTCACATATCCTATTGGATTATGTCCAAATGGTTTTCCTTGAGATTTAAGTTCTTCTACACTGTAATTAAATCTATTTTTCCTCTCAGAATGTTTAGTTTTTATTTTTTATACTCTAAACCAGTGGTTCTCAAAATCTGCTGCACACTGGGATCTTCTGGGGATCTTTAAACAATATTAATACCTAGCTCATCTCTCAAACATACTAATTGGTATAGATAGAAACCTAGGCATTGGGATTTTTAAAGGCTTCTCAGGTGGCTCTACTATTTAGTAAAATTTAAGAACCATTGTTTTAAGTAGAGATAAATTTAACTCTTAAATTTTTCAGTATTTGCCAACATCTTGTCATCATTAATTTTTGGTTTACATTGTTTCTAAAAATGTTTTCCCAGCCCTATTTCCACTTTGCCAAATCTTACCTTTCTTTAAGGTCCATTGGAAATAACATTTTATGCATTAAATGTATTCTAGTTGTTTCTGCCCTAAGCAGTTCTGACTAATTGTGAGCTAAACACATTATTAGTAAATCTTTTATGGACTCTTGCTTCCATAAGAATAAATTTATCTTCTTTTGTGTCCACTAATGTATCACAGAGTCTAGCAAAATACCTGAAAGTCATATTTGTGTATCTCAGGAAATACATGTTGAATGACTAACTTACTAACTGGCTAACTGAATAAGCCAACTGAAGAAAGACAAATGATCTCAAATGTCTTTTTTTTTTTTTAAGATTTTATTTACTTGACAGAGAGAGACACAGCGAGAGAGGGAACACAAGCAGGGGGAGTGGGAGAGGGAGAAGCAGGGTTCCCGTGGAGCAGGGAGCCCGATGCGGGGCTCGATCCCAGGACCCTGGGATCATGACCTGAGCTGAAGGCAGACGCTTAATGACTGAGCCAACCAGGTGCCCCTCAAATGTCTTTGTTAAGGCCCTACTTTGTGAGAGAAATATCTATGTCTAATTTATTTAATATGCCTATCAAATCTTGGGGACAACTTTATCCATATATGTGGCTAATTACTTTTGGATGGATAATTTAATGAATGTATGAATGGCTTTAAGCTTAACTACTTTAATTTTTTAAATAGTAGATTCATTTGAAATTGACCACGTTACAACTTATCTAGAATTCAGTTTTTGAATAGAAAGATTTTGATGGGATATTTCTTTTCTAGTTTTCAAATATCTACTGTTCTATTAATTTAAGATTCTATAGCTAGCTATCATTTATTGAACACTACCTGTGTGCCAACCATTGGGATGAGCTTGCTGAAGTTATCATTTACTTAATTCTCAGAAAGGGTGACAGTAGTGCATGAGGTTAAGTGCATGAAGCTGGGATCCAGACTATTAGGTACAAATCCAATTCTCATCACTCAATTATTCATGGTTGCCAATAAATTAATCTTTCTAATTCTCATTCACTCACTATAAAATTAAGATAATAATACAATTCATTGCAATGTGTTGTTGTATGAATTAAATGAAAGATGCTTAGACAGTGCCTGGTTCTGAATAAATGCTTGTGATTTTGAGCTATTAATTTAATAGTTATCATTTAATGCTGATTACCTGATGAAAAATGGTGATTAGAAAGTGGGTTTTTCTCAGGGTCTCAGAGCTTTAAATGGAAGAGTCTAAATTCAAACCAGATTAGCAAAGTTTAGAATCCTAAACACTATACTGTACTTCCAACTAGATTTTTGTGCTCCCCATTTTTGAAATAGAGAGCACTGAATCTAATTAATTTTTCCACACCAAGCATCTAGTATAGTGTCATAGATAGGAAGTAATAACATCAGAGGAAAAGCAAAGGTAAAAAAGATTGATTTTCTCATAGTAATACACAGGAAGGTATATGAAGCAGTGTTTTGCAATATGCACAAGACTTACTCAAATGATGTTTAATCATCCTGTGTCCACCAAAATCCCTCAGAAATGACTACATGAGAAGTGAGAAAGCTCAGCCTTCAAGTGAATAATACAAAGAAGCCCAATGTGCATCCTTACAAAGGTTAAAACCCACTTGGGGATTTGTTATTTCTCATCAGAAATCACCATGCCCCATGGAAATATTTCTGGACTTTTTTGGTGTGCAGTACTAACGTGGGGAGAAATTCAGTGTTGCAAGTTTGCCATGGTTGATAAAAACATTTCCACCATGAAAAAAATGGAATATTTTAAGTGTAGAATTGGTGAGAAAAGAGGAAAAATCAAGAGTGAAACTCAATATATGGACTAACCATACACAAATAACAATTTCTGGTAGACAAATTAATCCAAATATTGGGTGAGGAATTGAACAAATATAGCATGGATAAACTTGATTGAGAATTTGAAAGTGCTAATTCAAAGAATCTAATCCTGCCTATAAATTTCCATGAAACCCCCCTCCTGTCAGCCTATGTCTATGAGTGTAAGTCATTCTTTTTCCCAAAAATTATACTTTTAGGGGGGCCCTTGTGTGGTGCAGTCAGCTAAGCATCTGACTCTTGATCTCAGCTTAGGTCATGATCTCAAGGTCCTGGGATCAGGCCCTGCATGGGGCTCCATGCTCAGTGTGGTCTGCTTGGAATTCTTCCCCTCTGCCCCTCCTTGCACTAGTGATCTCTCTCTCTCTCTCAAATAAATAAATAAATCTTTTTAAAAATGTGTGCACCTGGTGGCGCCTGGGTGGCTCAGTCATTAAGCGTCTGCCTTCGGCTCAGGTCATGGTTCCAGGGTCCTGGGATCAAGCCCCACATCGGGCTCCCTGCTCTGTGGGAAGCCTGCTTCTCCCTCTCCCACTCCCCCTGCTTGTGTTCCCTCTCTCGCTGTGTCTCTCTCTGTCAAATAAATAAAAAAAATCTTAAAATAAATAAATAAATAAATAAAAATGTGTGCACCTGGCTGGTTCAGTTGGGAGCATGTGACTCTTGATCTCAGAATTGTGAGTTTGAGCCCCATGTTAGGTATAGAGATTACTTTTAAATATTGTACTTTTGTTGTTTACCTACATTACTAAAATAGTTTTAAGCTCCACAGAAATAAATTATGTCCTTCCTAATATTGGTATGTTTCCTTAGCCCTACATATTTGGCCTCCTTTTTCTCTAAAGCTATGTTGCTTGATATTCTTCAGAAAAAAATTTGGGTTCAGTCCGTGATTAAAACTATTACAAAGGTATTAAGCCCTGAAAACAGGTTTATAATGGAAATCCTGACATAACTTTAGCTATAGGTGACATTAAAATAAAACGTGTCTCTACTTTGGCTCCCAATCTACTCAGTTAAGTGTAAAATGGCTATGTTAGCTGGGTGTGCAGTCATACAAAACAGCTCGGTAAATTATAGGTAAATTATAGGTAAAGAATGTTCCGGCACCGTCGCCTGTGCAAGTGCAAAATTTACTCAGGATTGTACATATTTAAATTA
Organism: Phoca vitulina; assembly: GCF_004348235.1. Lineage (NCBI taxonomy): Eukaryota > Metazoa > Chordata > Mammalia > Carnivora > Phocidae > Phoca > Phoca vitulina. The sequence continues at coordinate 14,332,675 of NW_022589737.1, forward strand.
GAGATTAACTTGCTGATTCTGTGTTAACATTTATGACAAGCTTTGAAATATAGTTAATGTTTAATTTCCATTTCTACTGTTACAGTCAAAGCTTATTATAACTAAGGTAAAGGATATGTAGTAATACATAATCCCCTTTTAAAAAAAATTGTGAATCATATCTGCTCAAGTACAGAGCTTATCTACTTAGGCAAGATCCTACCTATAAGCAGGAATTGTCCACTGTCGCATAACATTTTGAAGTTCAGTAATTGTGTCACCTTCAAACCCCAAGAAGTTTGTAGGAGAATGAAGAGTGCATGTCTTCTTAGGTCTGTATTTCAGAAAATACATCAGTTCTTACCTCATCACATCCATATAATTTACAAAGAGATTATTAATTTCCAAATTAATTCCAAAGAGTTACATTAGCAGAAAAATTAATTACCCACTATTCACAGTGTTTCCTCACATGACTACAATGTAAAACAAATAAATATAATTCTCAGTAAGGAATGCCCAACTTTAGCACAACTTAAGCCAAGTTTTACTTAAAGAATTTTCTGTTTTCCTTCTTAGGATTTGTCTGATATATGTTCTGCTGGTACTCACATTATTGGTAGAATACCTTTCATTTATTAAATCTCTAAGACAATGGTCAATGTGCTTCAGTTATATGTTATTAATTTTTGGACTTTCTGATACATGGGTAAATATCATCTAAAGTGTAAAATGACACAGAAATGCAATGAATTATTGAAATAACTTACAGTTATTCTCCTTATGATAAATAAAGGAAAGTTAAATATCAACCACGAGTAATAAACATTTCTTTGGGCCATGGCTAATAAGCATTCTATTATGAGAAGATTTCATTTTGTGTATATAGAGTTCACTATCCTTACCACTTTCTCAAATCCATCATGGTCTTCATTTCCCTCCTAATACAGTTTAGAATCCATGTTATATTACTAAATTCAATATCTAACTGTTAGAATAGAATCCATGGTATATTACTAAAATCAAATTCCAACTGTTGTTAAGTATCAGGAATGTAATCATGAAGTTGAATGCTGCCATCTTTGTTTCTGTGGGGACCTTGACTGTCACACTAAGTCACTGTCCTCTTACTCTCATTCTGCTTTTCTACTAGACATCTAAAAATTCTCTATTTGTCCATCAACATTTTCTTTCTAGATATCTCATCTAACCTCTTCCAATTGTGTACTCTCTATAGAAAGGCTCCCATATTTTTCCATCAATTTCTGCCTTCTTAAATCCCTACATACATTTTTATTTACATATCCACTTGGGAATCTAAGAGCTATCCCAGACTTATTTTATCCCTAAGAGCCACATATGCTCTCTCCCTTCCAAACTTTATCCCTAATATTCCCTATAACATCAATTGCTCAAGTTATAAACCTAGGAGTCATTCTTGATTTTTAACTTTCTCTCACCGTCTACCCACTATGTTAGCAATTTCCATTTATTATAATTTCCTTCTTTCCAATGTTATCTTTTTTTTCAAACCTGTATCATTTCTTACTTACACTGCTGTTAGACCATCTAATTCTTCTCTATGCTTCCACTCTTGCTTTCTTATAATTTATTCTCCACAAAATAGCTCTAATAGTTCTTTGAACACTGCCCTAATTAAAAATATTCAAAAATATCTATTCACACATAGAATAAATCTAAAACTTTTATCATGACCTTCAAGACACGGATACAATAGGAATCAAGCATTTGCCTTCTTATCAGACTTACAATAAAAGCCAAAGTCTTTACAATTGTCTCAAGTAGGAGCCAGCAAAGGGCCTGATAGTAATATTTTGTACTTTGTGCGCTCTATGGTCTCTATTGCAACTACTCAACTCTGTTTTATAGTGTGAAGTCAGCCACAGACAATACAAAGCAAAAGGTTATAGCTGTATTCTAATACAACTTCATTTACATAAACAAATGGCAGGTCCCCAGGTATAGTTTGCTGATCCTGGCCAAAAGGACGATATGTATTGTATCTCTTCCCACAACACACACACAGTCACACACACACACACACACACACACACACACACACACACACAGGTCATCTGATATATTTCCCATTCTTAACTCCCTTGCTTCCTCTCTTCCAGTGATACTTGCTTCCATGTTATTCCTAAAAATGCTAAGTACATTCCTGACTCAGGGTCTTTGTAATTGTTGTCCTTTTCTGAAATATCAGCATGATTTTCTATTTCAATTCCTTTCGATCTAATTCTCATCTCTTCAGTGAAGCGTGTTCTGCTCATCCTATTTTAAATAGCACATTTACTGTCCTGACTTGTTACTCCTATTCCTCTTCCTTGTTTATTTTCTTTATATCACATGTCAACATTTGACACATATTAGAATTTACATTTTTGCTTATTGTATCTATCCTTGCACTATGAGAGCAGGGGCTTTGTCTATATTTTTTGTTTGTTTTTTTACTGTTACCTTCCCATATCTTGGAAGAGTGACTAGCATATAATAGATGTTCCATAAATATTTTTTCTTCTTTTTTAAATTCTTCTTCTAAAATCTTCTTCTTCTAAAAATCTTCTTTTTTAAACTGCAAAGTTTAAATTTTAGAAAACTATATATATATTTAGAAAACTATCATATATATTATATGTATATATTTAATATATACATATTAGAAAGTGCTTCAGTAGAGAAGAAGCAGACATATTTGGTTTCAAGTAATAGTAAGAAATTACAAGGGAAATAGAAAAAAAAAGTAGTAGAAATATATAGTAGTCCCCTCTTATCTATGTGGGATGCATTCCAAGACCTTCGGTGAATGCCTGAAACCATGGATAATGCCAAACCCTTATATACTATGATTTTCCTATGCATACATACCCATGATAAAGTTTAATTTATAAATTAGGCACAGTAAGAGATAAACAACAATACCTGATAATAAAATAGAACAATTTTAACAATATATTGTATATTATATTTTATTATATTTATATGTATATTGTATATTATTACAATGTATTGTAATAATTGTTATGTGCAACAGGTCTCTAACTTTCTGTCTCTCCCAAAATATCTGACTGTATTGTGCTCACTTGTGATGATGTGAGATAAGATGCCTATGTGATGAGATGAAGTGAGTTTAGTGACATAAGCATGGTGACATAGCATTAGGCTACTACTGATCTTCTGATAAGTCAGAGGGAGGATTATCTGCTTCAGGACCACAGTTGACCACAGGTAACTGAAACCAATGGAAACAAAGTGGATAAGGGGGGACTACTGTAATCCTGGATGTCCTCTAAACTTTGAAGTCAACTTTATTTGATCCTTGATAATTCCCATTAGGCAAACTGGTGTAAAGAGTTAACTATTCCTTGTTCCCTGTTCTCGTGTTTTTGTAAGATTTTGTTGCACTTCCCAGAGGGGGCAGTAGTGAGCGCGTTGTCCAGCCCTTTATTAAATCTTTCCTAGAGAACCTCTATGATCACTGAATTCATTGATAATCACACTCTAGCATTTACCAAGAATTTAAGCAAAAACATTTTGTGGTTAACTCATTTCATTCCTCTTCTGTTAAATTTCATTTTTTAAAATTGTCAATATGTACTTACTAGTTAATATTAAAAAAATACAAGATAAAAAGTGAAAATACCCAGGCTATCTCTTTTATTCTGCTCTTTAGTTATGACTAATGTTGTTAATTTGATGTGTAGGCTTCTACAACTTTTTACTCATGTGGTTACAAATACTTTTTTCATAAATAACATCAAGCGTTTATATTATCTATGATTTACCTTTTTACCTAACCACATAGTATAAACATCATTTCACATTAGTACTTATGAACCTATTTCATTATTTTTACTTTTTAAAAATTAAATCCCACATAATGAATAAACCACACATATGTCGGCATTCCTTATAGAAAGATTTTTTTCCTCATATTTAAATAATTCAAACAACATCACAAACAAGTGCTTTGAACATGTAATCATTATAATTATGTATTAGTACTACTTTGGTTTAGACTCCTAGAAGTAGAATTGCTAAAGCAAAGAGTTTATACTTTTTAATAAACTCTAAAACTATTTCAATTATAATCTCACTCTCAGTGTATGAGAAAAACCATTTTTTGACAACTCAGTGTTTCTCAATACTTTTATTTGCTATCTGAGAAATAAAATTTGAATTTTACTTTAAATTCCCTATTTTGAATTTCCCTGATTATGAAAGGTATTGATCATCTTTTCTTATGTTTATGTCTGTTTTAAATATTTTCTGTAATGAATATCCTATTCATATCCTTAGCATATATTTTTTATGATACAGATTTTTAATATTGATATGTATATATGTTGACATTAAAATTTTGTTTATTATGTACAGATAATTTTCTTTGACCTGTACTTTTTTCTTTTGTTTGATTTATTTGTCCTTGCAAATTTTTTAATTTATATAATATAAAATCATATACATATATAATTTTTAGTGTAGAAAAGATTACTGTATACACATATAATACATGCAAAGTGCATATGTGTAATTTTTACTGTTGCAATTTGTTTGGTTAGATTTATATGATAATCTTAAATTTGACAGAACTTGATTAAATTCAGAGGCACATGATTGAATATAGAAAAATCTAACCTAAAGATGTGTGGGATACAATTTCTCTTAACATTAGAGTTCCTATGAAACTCTTAGGTTTTTGGTTTATATGCATAAATCATTATGAAAAATGGAATATATTTATGGCACATTTATTTTTTAATTTTCTGATTTTCAATATATAATGCAATATAAATAAGTAAATTAATGCATAGAAAAATCATTGGTTGAAAAAAATAAAAAGAAAAACCATTGGTGGGAAATGTTTTCATGTATATTCTTGGGGTCGTTCCCAAATTTTGATTCAGTTTGCCTAATAAGTCTAGGAATTTATATTTTAACAAGCACCCTTGACCTTTTTTTTTTTTTTTTTTTTGGTATACATCTCTAGAAATTTCTAACTTACACACAGTTTTGATTATTAATGAGATTACATTAGCTCTGGTATAAGCAATTAAAAAATAATTGTATAAAATGTGTATTCAGAAGAACCCGGCTGGACGGCGAGCGTGGGAGAGAGCCAGAAACCAGTTGGAGCCGAAGTCCTGTCATTGTAGGAGAGAGATTGCCATCCCCTTCCTTCCTGAAGGAGGGAGAAAAAACTTCTGCTCTGTTGACCAGTTGAACAATTTACACTGATCCAGAGGAGGATTCTTCAGCCACTTTGTGAACCGGCACAGATGTTTCTCTTTCTTCATAGGATGAAGATCAGGGATCTAAACTTATCCGAAAAGCTAGAGAAGCACCGTTTATTCCCATTGGAATGGCGGGATTTGCAGCAATCGTTGCATATGGATTATATAAATTGAAGAGCAGGGGAAATACTAAAATGTCTGTTCACCTGATCCACATGCGTGTGGCAGCCCAAGGCTTTGTTGTGGGAGCAATGACTCTCGGTATGGGCTATTCCATGTATAAGGAATTCTGGGCAAAGCCTAAACCTTAGAAGAAGAGAAGCGGTCTTGGTTTTGTTGGTGGTGCTTGCTTTAGCTAGGCATCTCATATTGAGTTTATGTTTATGTTGAAAATAAATCGTTTGAATGAGTCACACAATAGCACAGTAATTTAAATATTGGCTTCCTTTCTTGCAGGCTTGATTTGCCTGGTAACCAAATTACTAGTGACCAGTTAACTAGCTAGGTCATTCAGCGGAGTCAAATTAGAACAAAAGAAACATGTCACTTTTATTTATTTTTTTTTTTAAAGATTTTATTTATTTATTTGGCAGAGAGAGACAGAGCGAGAGAGGGAACACAAGTAGGGGGAGTGGGAGAGGGAGAAGCAGGCTTCCGGCAGAGCAGGGAGCCCGATGCGGGGCTCGATCCCAGGACCCTGAGATCATGACCTGAGCCGAATGCAGACACTTAAGGACTGAGCTACCCAGGTGCCCCAACATGTCACTTTTAAATGTACTTGACAGTGATAAAATATGCTCCTTCTTAAACTCTTCTGATAAAATCAGTTATAAAGAGGACAATTTGCCAATTCTGAGTACTTCCACTTGCTGCAGAATATCACATTGTTTTGATGCTGTGTAGGAATCCCATTTAACTTTTTTCTGCTTGTTTTGCAGACTGATTGAGTACTTCAGTTTTTAGGGCTGGTTGGCTCTTAACCCTTTCAGAACAGTGCATGGAATATAATATAATAAGCTTCCCCACAACCGAAAATACGTGTATTTAAACCAAACCTAAAAAAGCTGATAACAGCTGCTTAGAAGTAGTATTTATTTCGGAATCATACTTGTAAACATGAGAATAACTTAACTGTGGATCCCAGTTTAGCTTTTTTTGTAATTACAGAGTTATATTTATGCTGCTGATGTATTAGAATGATTTTTAAATGTTATCTTAAAATAGAAATGTGTATTTTAAGTACTAATGCAAAGGTTAAATGAAAAACACTTTTTAAATGTATGAAGTTTATTTTCTCTGTAAGAATCATAAATGTTAACAAATTACCTATAACTGAAGTGATTAATGATTTATCAGCAAGGTGGTTTGGTCAGACATTATACACAAACTTTGGTATACTCCAGAGTGCTTTATTACACTTGTGAAATTTTCTTGTCTAACCTGAATTTACATTCCATGGTGATAACATGGTAAATGTAGTGTTAGTAAAGTTAGTGAACACATCAATTGCCTTGTATTTATTTCAGTTTGGAAAAAATCAATCATTCCTCAACGTAACACAAGGATTAAGTTCCAAGAAGAGAGAGAATGTTTTGTACCTTTGGTAGGAACTATGGTTATTATATAGGAATAATAGTATCTATTATTTACTATTATTTACTATGTGCCACACACTATTCTAAGTGCTTTTCATGTATAATGTCATTTGGATTTCCTAACAACCCTAAGAGGTAGGAACTATGATCCTTATTTAACAGAAGAGGAGGCTGAGGCATGAACAGCGTAAATATCTAACCCAGGATCACATAGCTAGAGAAGGGTGTAGGTTTGGGACTGGAACCTGGGCAGTCAAGTCGTAGATGCCAACAGGTATTAGAGATATTGGCCTTTGTGAAATTAATACTGGAGTGGCAGCAGTTATCATAAATTAATAAAATTAAGCAGGAGGTTACAGCATGGTCTTGACTCACCACTGACTCTATAACTTGGATCAAATCCAAGTTTTCTCAATCTTAGCTATAAAATGAGAAGTTGAGCTAGGTAATTTCTACTGTCCTATATAGCTCATTATATGAGTCTGAAAAGTGCTTTAAAAATAAAGCTATTACGATTAACATAACATAATAATAAAAAAAAGAAAAGAAAAAGAAAAAAAAAAAATAAAGCTATTACTAGGAACTATTTTCTCAGGTTCCAATAGACCTGATAGGAGATCCTGGTAGGCAGTCCCAATAATTGTTTCATGAAGGATAAGCCTCTGTAGAACAAATTTGGGAACAATATTCAGAAAATTGTGCTAATAGATGAGTACATTATCGATTTGTTAAACTAAATAAATACTCATTTGAGAGAAGTTGATCTAGACCAATGCCAGAGGATAGGCCAAACAAAAGTGAAGTGTTGAAAGAGTAGTGAGCATTATGTTATTAAGGGTGGGGTTGCTCATTCAAGGAAGAGAGTGGTAAATTAGCTGGATGAATAGATTGGCATCAGATAATGGAAATTCTTAAAAGTGGCTCAGGTGGATCTGATATTACATGTTATTAAGTCAGTCCTGGGTTCACAGTTCTGCCACCTACTAGTAAAGTAGCCATGGCTTCCTCATCTGTAAGATAGGGACAGTATCAGTGGCTGAGGATCACTGGGAAGATAAAATGTAGTGGTGACTGTAAGGAGCCTGTCATAGCACCTGATGCATAGGTAAACTCAGCAAATGACCGCTACTTCCGTCGGTACTGTGGTAAGCTTGGGAAAGCAGCAGGGCCGGTGCGAGGGCCCTGTCCTCACGACTGACAGTCCAGCAGGGAAGGCCGTCATTAAGTGATTATAAAAAGCATGTTGAATGCTAGGTATAGGTAGCAGCAGTAACATCCAGCGGGGGGACTTAATCCAGGGTTGGAGTCAGAGAAAGTATCCCTCAGGAAGTGATGTTATACCTCAAAGAGATGGTATGTTGATTTTCACTGAGAGTTTGATTCCTTGGCTTAATGTTATATGTTATTGGGGCATTGGTGTGTGACTGCTTCCATGTCTCCTCCAGTATCTTTGAGGCCATGAATATCTTTTTCATCCAAAGCACCTGGCATTAGTGCCTGGCTCATATAAATACTCAATAAATATTTGTTTAATTAATTGGGAAAAAAATGTGTATTCAATGTTCCAGTGAAAACATAGAATAATAAATAGGAGACAATACACAGAAGAGTTACAGCATATGTCAGAGATTTTTTTTTTCTTTCCTATATTTGTACTGGTACACAACAAATGAGTTTGTATTTTTTTAAGGTCTTATTTTAATTCCAGTTAGTTAGCATTATATTAGTTTCAGGTGTACAATATAGTGATTCAACAGTTCCATACATCACCCTGTATTCACCACAAGAGCATTCCTTAATCCCCATCACATATTTTAGCCATCCCCCCACCCAGCTCCCCTCTGGTAACCTTCAGTTTGTTCTCTATAGTTAGGAGTCTGTTTCTTGGCTTCTCTCTCTCTCTCTCTTCCATTGCTTGTTTGTTTTGTTTCTTAAATTCCACATGTGAGGGAAATCACATGATATTTGCCTTTCTCTGCCTGAATTAACATGCTTAGCATTATACTCTCTAGCTCCACCCATGTCATTGCAATTGGCAAGATTTCATTCTTTTTTTATAGCTGAACAATATTCATATTTTTATCCATGCATCTATTGATGAACACTTGGGCTGCTTCCATATCTTGGTTATTGTAAATAATGCAGCTATGATCATAGAGGTGCATTTATCTCTTTAAATTTGTATTTTTGTATTCTTTGGATAAATACCCACTAATGCTATTGCTGGCTCCTAGGGTAGCTCTATTTTTAACTTTTTAGGAACCTCCAGACTGTTTTTAAAGAGGCTGCACCAAGGACAGAGTCCAAGATGGCAGAGGAGTAGGAGACCTTAATTTCATCTGGTCCCAGGAATTCAGCTAGATAGCTATCAAATCATTCTGCTGTGAACTCAACCAGATTGAAGAATAGAATAGCTACAACTCTACAAATTGAAAAGCAACCACTTTCTGAAAGGTAGGAGATGCAGAGAAGTGAATCTGAGGTGATATATGGGAAGATCGACTGTGGGGAGTGGGAACCTCCATCAGCCAGCTAACGACAAGTAATATAGCAGTGGAGCACAAAAACAGAACTTTTAGAAGTCTGCTCCCATGAGGGACATTTCTCAGGCTGTTAAGTGGGGATGGAACACTAGCTGGGGCAGTGTGGTCACAGGAAGACTGGGGGTGCCTGAGTGCGGCAGAGCTCCCAGGCATAGGGATGAGGAAGGGGACTGAAATCAGTGAGCCCAGGAGTGGGCTTTCAGCTCGCAGTTGCCATAAACTGGGAACTGCAGCACAGTTGGGCAACTGTTCTCTGAGCAGGGACCCAACAGGCAGCATAACCGGCTAGATCTAGATCCCCCTTCCTCCCTGGGGAGGAATGGTGCTGGAGTATGCCACAGAGTCTGCAGGGTTTGGAGACTTGAAACGGGGTCAGGCAAATTAGATTTTAAACTAAAGACTGTAATAAGAGAGGAGGAAGGACACTATATCATAATTAAAGAATCTATCCAACAAAAAGATCTTAACAATTGTAAATATTTATTCACCTAACATAAGCACAGCCAATTACATAGGCCAATTCATAACAAAATCAAAGAAACACATTGATAATAATACAATAATAGTAGGGGACTTTAAAACTTTCCTCACTGCAAAGGACAGATCATCTAAGCAGAAGATCAAAAAGGAAATAACAGCTTTGAATGACACGCTGGACCAGATGGATTTCACAGATATATTCAGAACATTCCATCCTAAAGCAAAAGAATACACATTCTTCTCAAGGGCACTTGGAACATTCTCCTGAATAGATCACATACTGGATAACAAATCAGGTCTCGAACAGTACCAAAAGATTGGGATCATTCCCTGCATATTTTTGGACTATAAACTGGAACTCAATCACAAGAGGAAAGTTGGAAAGGACTCAAATACATGGAAGCTAAAGAGCATCTTACTAAAGAATGAATGGGTCAACCAGGTAATTAAAGAAGAATTTAAAACATTCATAGAAACAAATGAAAATGAAAACATAACTATTCAAAATCTTTGGGATGCAGCAAAGATGGTCTGAAAAGGGATGTATACAGCACTACAAGCCTTTCTCAAGAAACAAAAAATGTATCAAACACACAACCTAATCCTACAGCTAAAGGAGCTGGCAAAAGAACAGCAAGTAATGCCTAAACCCAGCAGGAGAAGAGAAATAATAAAAATTAGAGTAGAAATCAATGAAATAGAAACCAAAAGAATGATAGAACAGATCAATAAAACTAGGAGCTGCTTCTTTGAATGAATTAATAAGATTGATAAACCCCTGGCCAGATTTATCAAAAAGAAGAGAAAGGACCCAAATTAATAAAATAATGAATGAAAGGGGAGAGATCACAACAAACACTGTAAAAATACAAACAATTATAAGAACATATTATGAACAACTATATGCCAACAAATTAGGCAATCTGGAAGAAATGGATGAATTCCTAGAGACATACAAACTACCAAAATTGAAACAGGAAGAAATAGAAAACCTGAGCAGACCCAAAACCAGCAGGGAAATTGAAGCAGTAATCAAAAATCTCCCAACAGACAACAGTCCAGGGCTGGATGACTTCCCAGGGGAATTCTCCCAAACATTTAAAGAATTAATACCTATTCTTCTGAGCTGTTTCAAAAAAATTGAAATGGAAATAAAATTTCCAAACTCTTTCTATGAGGCCACCATTACCTTGATCCCAAAACCAGACAAAGACCCCCCAAAAAGGAGAATTACGCACCAATATCCCTGATGAATATGGATGCAAAAATTCTCACCAAGATACTAGCCAATAGGATTCAAAAGTACATTAAAAGGATTACTCACCACAGCCAAGTGGGATTTATTCCTGGGCTGCAATGTAGGTTCAACATCTGCAAATCAATAAATGTGATACACTACCTAAATAAAAGAAGGGACAAGAACCATATGGTCCTTTCAATAGATGCCAAAAAAGCATCTGACAAAGTACAGCATTCATTTTTTTTAAGATTTTATTTATTTATTTGACAGAGAGAGACACAGCGAGAGAAGGAATACAAGCAGGGGGAGTGGGAGAGGGAGAAGCAGGCTTCCCATGGAGCAGGAAGCCCGATGCGGGGCTCAATCCCAGGACCCCGGGATCATGACCCGAGCCGAAGGCAGACGCTTAACGACTGAGCCACCCAGGCACCCCACAACATTCATTTTTTATTAAAACTCTTCACAGTGTAGGGATAAAAGTTAGATACTTCAGTATCATAAAAGCCAGGTATGAAAAACCCACAGCGAATATCATTCTCAATGGGGAAAAACTGAGAGCTTTTCCCCTAAGGTTGGGAACATGACAGGGATGTCCACTATCACCACTGCTGTTCAACATAGTATTAGAAGTTCTAGCCTCAGCAATCAGACAACAAAAAGAAAATAAAGAGCATCTGAATCAACAAAGAAGTCAAACTCTCACTCTTCACAGATGACATGATACTCTATGTGGAAATCCCAAAGACTCCAGCCCCAAATTGCTAGAACTCATACAGGAATTCAGTAAAGTGGCAAGATATAAAATCAATGCACAGAAATCAGTCGCATTGCTATACACAAACAATGAGACAGAAGAAAGAGAAATTAAGGAGTTGATCCCATTTACAATTGCACCCAAAACCATAAGATACCTAGGAATAAACCTCACTAAAGAGGCAAAGGATCTGTACTCAGAAAACTATGGAACACTCATGAAAGAAATTGAAGAAGACACAAAGAAATGGAAAAATTTCCATGCACATGGAGTGGAAGAACAAATATTGTTAAAATGTCCATGTTACCTAGAGCAATCTACACATTCAAAGCAATCCCTATCAAAATACCATCAACTTTTTTTACAGAGCTAGAACAAATAACCCTAAAATTTGTGTGGAACCAGAAAAAACCCTGAATAGACAAAGGAATGTTGAAAAAGAAAATCAAAACTGGTGGCATCACGATTCCTGGGCTTCAAGCTCTATTAGAAAGCTGTAACCATCCAGACAGTATGATACTGACACAAAAACAAATACATAGACGAATGGAACAGAATAGATAACCCAGAAATGGACCATCAACTCTATGGGCAAGTAATCTTCAAGAAAGCAGAAAAGAATATCCAGTGGAAAAATACAGTCTCTTCAACAAATTGTGTTGGGAAAATTGGACAGCCACATGCAGAAGAATGAAACTGGACCATTTCCTTACACCATTCACAAAAATAGACTCAAAATGTATGAAAGACCTACATGTGATGTCAAAAATAGAACTTTAGAAGTCTGCTCCCATGAGGGACATTGCTCAGGCTGCTGGGAATCCATCAAATCCATCGTGTTTCTCTCTCTTCTCCTCCTGGGATCCCTATAATGCAAATGTTATTAAGCTTGATGGAGTCACTGAGTTTCTAAGTCTATTATTATGCTGTATTTGTTTATCTTTCACCTGTTCAGTTTGATTGCTTTCCATTATTCTATACTCTAAGTCACTAATTAGCTCCTTAGTTTACTGTAGCCTATGATTTATTCTATCTAGTGTATTTTTTTAAATTTCATTTATTGAGTTCTTAATTTCTGATGTTATTTTTTATCTCTTTGTAAGGGTCTCACTGATGCCCTCCATCCTTTTCTCAAGTCCAGTGAGTTTCTTTATGATCATTACTTTAAATTCTGTATCAGTAGGGGGGGCAAGATGGCAGAGGAGTAGGGGACCCTCTTTCAACCAGTCCCCTGAATTTAGCTGGATATCAACCAAACCATTCTGAACACCCACTAAATCAGCCTGAGATGTAAGAATAGATATCTTGATCTCTACAAGCAGAAAAACACCACCTGTCGTGAAGTAAAAAGGGAGGAATCATGAATCTACCGGCAGATATAGGAAAAGAAGCAGAAAAGGGAGGAAGCCACCATAAGCTGGCTCCTGGAAAGTGATATAACACCAGAGTACAAAAGCGTCCTGTGCCAGGGTACCAGGCAAAAACTCACAGAGCAGTAGGGGCCAGGAAGAGCTTTAGAGCAGCGCTCAAACAAGAACCAGTAGCTGCGGGGGCATGCGTGTGAACCCAGGGCCGCTCGGGGTTTTAGAAACACAAAGGGCAGAAACAAGCCTGGGCTCCTGGGTTGAATGCTCAGAAGGTTGCTGCAGCACACATCACTCGCAGGAGGCTGTGGTTTTCAGTGGCGCATACAGAAACGGAGACTGTGTGTACTGGGGGGTTCAGAGTAGAGCAGACTGCAATTTCTCTGCTCTGGGACAGAGGTCTGGGTACAGCCATTTTTTCTCTAACCCTCAGAAAAGGTGTGGAAAGCCGCCAGAGAACAAAAGCTCAAAAAACTGGTTTCCACAGAGCATTCATGTCCAAGAGGCAGAGAGGACCCCTCCCAAGATCAATGAGAACAGACCAACATGCCAGCATATATAGTGAACCTTGCAAATCTTACAGTCAAGGAAGCTATCCTAAAAGCAGCTAGGGGGAAGAGATTCCTTACGTGCAGAGGGAGGAACATCAGAATAACGTCACACCTATCCACAGAGACCTGGCAAGCCAGAAAAGTCCAGCAAGACATATTCAGGGTGCTAAATGAGAAGAACATGCATCCAAGAATACTTTATCCAACCAGGCTGTCATTCAGAATGGACAGAGAGACAAAGAGCTTCCAGGACCTGCAGAAACTGAAAGCATATGTGACCACCAAGCCAGCCCTGCAAGAAATATTAAGGGAGAGTCCATAAAAGAAGAAAGACCCCAAGAGTAATATACACCAGAAATTTACAGATACTATTTATAGAAACAGGGGCTGTACAGATAATATGATGGCAATGAATACATGTCTTTCAGTAGTTACTCTCAATGTGAACAGGTTAAATGCTCCCATGAAATGGCATAGGGTTACAGATTGGATTCAAAGACAGGACCCATCCATATGCAGTCTACAAGAGACTCATTTTGAACCTAAAGACACCTCAGATTGAAAGTGAGGGACGGAGAACCATTTATCATGCCAACAGGCTTCAAAAGAAAACTGGGGTAGCAATTCTCATATCAGACAAATTAGATTTTAAATCAAAGGCTGTAGTAGGAGATGTAGAGGGACACTATATCATACTTAAAGGGTCCATCCAACAAGAAAATCTAACATTTGTAAATATCTATGCCCCCAACAAGGGAACAGTCAACTACATAAGCCAGCTGTTAACCAAAATAAAGAATCACATCAATAATAATACATTAATAGTAGGAGATCTTAACTCTCCACTCTTAACAATGGACAGATCATCTAAGTAGAAGATCAACAAAGAAACAAGAGCTTTGAATGACACATTGGACCAGATGGACTTCATAGGTATATACCAAAAGATTGAGATTATTCCCTTCATGTTATCAGACCACAATGCCTTGAAACTGGAACTCAGTCACAAGAAAAACTTTGGAAGGAGTTAAAACACTCGGAAATTAAAAAGCATCCTGCTAAAGAATGATTGGGTCAACCAGAAAATTAAAGAAGAATTTAAACAATTCATGGAAACTAATGAGAATGAAACACATTGGTCCGAAACCTATGGGATATTGCAAAGGTGGTCCTAAGAGGGAAATACATAGCCATCCAAACCTCTCAAGCTTACCTTACACCTAAAGAAGCTGGAGAAAGAACAGCAAATAAAGCCTAAACCAAGCAGGAAAAGAGGAATAATGAAGATTAGAGCAGAGATCAATGAAATAGAAACCAGAAAACCTGTAGAACAGATCAACAAAACTAGAAGCTGGTTCTTTGAAAGAATTAATAAGATTGATAAACCTCTGGCCAGACTTATCCAAAAGAAAAGAGAAGGGACCCAAATTAATAATATCATGAATGAAAGGGGAGAGATCACAACTAACACCAAAGAAATAGAAACAATTATTAGAAATTATTACCAGCAACTATATATGCCAACAAAATAAACAATCTGGAAGAAATGGATGCCTTCCTGGAAATTTATAAACTACCAAGACTGAAGCAGGACGAATTAGATAATCTGAATACACCAGAAACCAGTAACGAAATTGAAGCAGTCATCAAAAACCTCCCAAAAAACAAGAGTCCGGAGAACAGATGGCTTCCCAGGGGAATTCTACCAAACATTTAAAGAAGAAATCATACCTATTCTACTGAAGCTGTTTCAAAAAATAGAAAAAGAAGGAAAACTTCCAAACTCATTGTATGAGGCCAGCATTACCCTGATCCCAAAACCAGGCAAAGACCCCATCAAAAAGGAGAATTACCGACCAATATCTCTGATGAACATGGATGCCAAAACACTTAACAAGATCTTAGCCAATAGGATCCAACAGTACATTAAAAGGTTATCCATCACGACCAAGTGTGTTTTATGCCTGGGATGCAAGCGTGGTTCAACATTCACAAATCAATCAACGTGATAGAGCACATTAATAAAAGAAAAGACAAGAACCATATGATCCTCTCAATTCATGCAGAAAAAGCATTTGACAAAATACAGCATCCTTTCCTGATTAAAACTCTTCAGGATGTTGGGATAGAGGGAACATTCCTCAATATCATTAAAAAAAAAAAAAAAAAACCTATGGAAAGCCCACAGTGAATATTATTATCAATGGGGAAAATCTGAGAGCTTTTCCCTTAAGGTCAGGAACACGACAGGGATTCCCACTTTCATCACTATTGTTCAATATAGTGCTAGAAGTCCTAGCATCAGAAATCAGACAAGAAGAAGAAATAAAAGGCATCCAAATTGGCAAAGAAGAAGTCAAACTCTCTCTCTTCATAGATGACATACTACTTTATGTGGAAAATCCAAAAGACACCACCCCCAAATTGCTAGAACTCATACAGCAATTCAGCAGGATACAAAATCAATGCACAGAAATTAGTTGCTTTTCTATATGCTAATAATGTAACTGAAGAAAGAGAAATTAAGGAATTGATTCCATTTACAATTGCACCAAAAACCATAAGATACTTAGGAATAAGCCTAACCAAAGAGGTAAAGGATCTGTACTCTACAAACTGCAGAACATTTATGAAAGAAATTGAGGAAGACACAAAAAGATGGAAAACGATTCCATTCTAATGGATTGGAAGAATAAACATTGTTTAAAACTTCTATTCTGCTCAGAGCAATCTACACATTCAATGCCATCTCTCTTTATAGATATTTGCAAATGACACTACAGATAAAGGGCTGGTATCCAAAATCTATAAAGAACTTCTCAAACTCAACACTCAAAAAACAAATAATGCAGTCAAAAAATGGGCAAAAGACATGAACAGACACTTCTCAAAAGAAGACATACAAATGGCTAACAGACACATGAAAAAATTCTGAACATCAGTAGCCATCAGAGAAATACAAATCAAAACCACAATGAGATACCACCTTACACCAGTTAGAATGCAAAAACAATTTTTTTTTAAGATTTTATTTATTCATTTATTTGAGAGAGAGAGAGAAGCAGTATGAGAGGGGAGAGGGTCAGAGGGAGAAGCAGGCTCCCCGCTGAGCCGGGAGCCTGATGTGGGACTCGATCCCAGGACTCCGGGATCATGACCTGAGCCAAAGGCAGTCGCTTAACCAACTGAGCCACCCAGGCACCCTAGAATGGCAAAAATTAACAAGACAAGAAACAACAAGTGTTGGCGAGGACGTGGAGAAAGGAGAACTCTCTTACACTGTTGGTGGGAATGCAGGCTGGTACAGCCACTCTGGAAAAGAATATGGAGGTTCCTCAAGATGTTAAAAATAGAGCTATACCCTACAACCCAGCCATTGTACTACTGGGTATATACCCCAAAGATAGCGCAGTAGTCAAAAGAAGGGGCACATGCACCCAATGTTCATAGCAGCAATGGCCACAATAGCCAAACTGTGGAAAGAGCTTAGATGCCCTTCAACAGATGAATGGATAAAGAAGATGTGGTAAATATATACAATGGAATATTATTCAGCCATCAGAAAGGATGAGTACCCACCATTGCATCAACACGGATGGAATTAGAGGGGATCATGCTAAGTGAAATAAGTCAAGCAGAGAAAGACAATTATCATACGGTTTCACTCATATGTGGAACATAAGCAATAGCATGGAAGACCATAGGGGAAGGGAGGGAAATCCAAAGGGGGAGAAATCAGGGAGGGAAATGAACCATGAGAAACTATGGACCCTGAGAAACAATCTGGGGGTTTCAGAGGGGAAGAGAGTGGGGGAATGGGGTAACAGGGTGATGAGTATTGAGGAGGGCATGTGCTGTGATGAGCACTGGGTGTTATACGCAATGATATATAATGAATCATTGAACACTACATCAAAAACTAATGATGTACTACACAGTGGCTAACTGAACATAAAAAAATAAATAAAAAATAAAATAAATAAAAATAAATAAAATTTTAAAAAGATAAATTCTGTATCAGGCATATTACTTTTATACATTTTGTTTAAATCTCCTGCTGTGAATTTGTCTTGTTTTTTTCATTTAGGACATATTTCTCTGTCTCCTCATTTTTTCTGCCTCTCGGTGTCTGTTTCTGTGTAATAGGAAAGTTAGCTATGTCTTCTGCTCTTCAAAGTAGTGACTTTATAAAGAAGAATTAGTGGAATGCCCTGCAGTGCAGTGTCCCCTGTTCATTAAAACCTGGCACTTCAGGAGAGTATCCTATGTGTATTGCCTTTGTCCTGCTGTTGTGTTTGAGTCATTTTTCCTTTCAATGTAGTTGCCTGAATTGACTGTTTTCTTGTTGTGGGCTGTGCTTGCTCTCTGTGGTGTTAGTGGAACCCGGACAGGCCATCTCTGTGGGGGCATGCCCAGTAGGGAACTTAGGGGCAGCAATGTTAGCAAAATTTGCACTGCACAATAGTCTTAGACCTGATCCCAAAGCACAGTTGCAGGTGGGGGTTGTGTATGGGGATGGCTATAGGCACACACCTGGGTGCAGAGCATGCTGGTGGCTGGGCAGGGTGCAGCAGTTGGGTGTGGTATGGGGTGGCAGATGTGCACTGGATGGCTGGGCAGGGCACATGCACATCTTTAATAAAATTTGCCCTGAGCTCAAGGCTGAAGCTAGCAGCCTTGGAGTGGGTGAGTCCTTAGGAAGAACTCATGGGCTTGGCGCACTGCTAGCAGGTTAGGTAGCAAATATCTATGCAGCCCTGCCTCCTTCAGGTGGCCCTATGTCTATGCTGAAGGGGAAGGGAGGGAAAGAACTTACCAGCTCCTTTGTTCCCTGAGAAGTCCCCCAACCACTCCCCAAAATCAGTATAAACAGATCTGTCTCCTGTTTGCCCCTGGTGTTATGTAAATTGCCATTTTTATGTTAACCTCTCCACATAGCTACTCTCTTTAAGGGCAGTGACCCAGCTATCACTAACCCTCCTGGCTTGCCCAGTGCTGAATCAGCTGACTTTTAAAGTTCCAGGATCCAAGTCCCACTGGTTATACAAACTCATGGGGAATTCATCCCCTCTGGTTTTCAAAGTCAAATGTTATGGGGATTAGTCTTACCCACGTGGAAGTCCTGGTGTGAGGGCCTGTTTCTCTGCCCTTTCTGTGCACAGCTCCCTCCCTCCTGTGGGGTGCTTCCCTCCACCTTTCTGACCTTTCTTACCTTTCAGATGCAGCTTCTTCTCTATATTTAGTTGTGGAATTTGTTCTGCTAACCTTTGGATCATTCTCTGGTTTGTTGACTTGGATGTGGATGATATCTAGGTGTAAACATGGGATGGGAAGAGCTCAGGATCCTTCTACTCTGCCATCTTCCCAAGCTCCTAAAAACACTTATCAAGTCTGAAAGTTTTTTGACTTCCCTATATATAAACTAAATTTTTCCTCTAGAAAATATAGCTCAAACATAGAAAAACCTTACTGCTGACTGTGATATTGTTATTTTGCTATTGTCTGGCTTGCTTTCTAAAACACAAATAGATATGAAAAGAGATTTCCTACCAGGATCTTTGTAAGTTTTGTTAAGAGAGTACATGTGTGGATCTACATGTTTTTTTTTTTTTTTTCCTTGCCAAAGTACTACTGGAGATATTGCAGAGGATATTGTGATAGTTTTAAATTATTGTAGCAATGGCCATAAGTGAATTATGAGATGTAGAAGTAACTCCAGAAGAGAGATACTAAACTATTTGGAAATATTATCATTTGATTTTAAAATGTGTTTCCATTTTATGGTTCTAGAAAGCTATAAGAAAAGAGGAATGTGAAACTCAAGAGATATTAGTGTGATATGTCATAAAGCATATTATGAAATAAAGCAAGGCCCTCTTGAATTGGCTAATGGGCCATGCAGTTCTGCTACTTGTCTCTCATATGTCCAATAAGAAAAATAATAGGACAACAGAAAAGTAAAGCAATTTTTAAAATAAAGTCATGTAATGGATATTGTTGCCATTTTTCTCATTTCTCACCCTGATTGTACCCAGTTTTTCTTAGATATGTATTAGATATGGTAATAAATAAAATAATGATAACTGTCAGTTACTGATACTTTATATTCCACTTTTATTCCTCATAATGATCCTGTGAAGTTGGTCATTTTAAGCAAGGTTTGCAATTTGGAAACAAAAGCTAAGAGCAATTAAGCAACTAGCCTAGTCTTGTAAATGCCAGAGCCACTATTCTTATTAAATTATGCCTGATTTTTAAACCCATGCTTTTTTATAGTATGATAGACTTTTAAACACTATAATTGTGCAAATTAAAATAGTATTTTTATAAGTCAGTCAGAGAAAGAAAAATACCATATGATTTCACTCCTATGTGGAATTTAAGAAACAAAGAAATAAAACATAGGGGAAAAACATGAACATAGAGGGGAAAAAGGGAGAAGACCAAAAAAAAGACTCTTAACTACAGAGAACAAACTGAGGGTTGCTGGAGGGGAGGTGGGTGAAGGATGGGCTAAATGGGTGATCGGTATTAAGGAGGGCACTTGTGATGAGCACTAGCTGTTATATGTAAGTGATGAATTGCTAAATTCTACTCCTGAAACTAATATTACACTGTCTATTAACTAACTGGAATTTGAATAAAAACTTGAAAAAAAGAAAAAAAATTGTATTAACTAAAGGTTTTAAGTATTTGTGTCTTTTATAAATTTATTCATCTAATTTTCACAAATGTACCTTTTAATAGGGGATCTATAAATTAGGCAATATATGTCCAACATATTAAAAATTATGATTCTAAAATATTATGCTTCAATATAATGGTATGCCCCTCTGATCTTTGTAGATGTGATATCTGTTTTCTAGGTTTTAGTCCCTTCAAAAGTAATACAATATATAAATCAACAGTCCATAAAAGTAATTCCTAATCTTAGATTTTTAGTCAAAATATAACACAAGAAAGGGTGAAAACCTCATCTTCTTTTAATATTCTTTATTTTTAAAATATTATTGATTACTCATGCAGAGAATGGTATACACATTTAACATTTCTAAGAGGTTATAATTTTTAATTGTTTTGTTCAATTTTTTTTAGATTTCTGAAGAACCCTACTTTAGCAATTTTAATACCATCAAAATTATTAATTACATTTAAACTCCATTAAGTTATTGTGAGTAAACAACATATCTAAAGTGTACCATGAGGTTATCTTGCATCCACATATATCTAATGGCTAAAGATTTTGTAAAAGAGCAGCTACAAGAAGAAATATTCTACTATGCAGAAGGAATACAGATATTATAATAAAAATCACTAATGATATGAGGCACATTTGAATTTGGAAGAATAGTAACTATAAAATGATGTGCAAAAGAGAGGAAATGCTAATTTGGACATTGTTTCTTAAAACTGCTGAAAAGAACAAAAGAAAATTGAATTATTTAAAAATGTATGCCTTTATGTCAAAATTTAAAGCAATGAAAGAAATAAGAAACAAAAATGAACAGCTGCTTTTTAAATAATCATATTAACAGGAAAATAGAAAGTGTACACAAAGGTGAAGCATGATGGAAAGCAAACATAAGCATGGAGAACTGATAACCCAGTATAAGAGAGAGGGTGCTCCCCTAAAATGAAACTCTTTGACATGTAAAGTAGAAAATATAAAAAGTTGGAGAAGAGACAAATAAAACCACAGAAATTCCACAAAGGTCACAAAAGACCTCTAAATCATCAATCAGTCAATTAATCCAGACATATATACATGCATTTTTTTAAATGTAATTAATATTTGCGACACATCATTATATGCATCACTATGATAGGATTTTCATAGTCATAGGGCTGGTGGAGTCCTAGGTTCATTATGTAGGTGATGTCATTGTAAACTCACTATAATTTAAGATGAGATTCTATAAAGTCTACACCATAAGGTGGAGAGTGATTACCTTGAAAATAGCCCAACTTTCTAACAGCCTGAAGGCCTGAAAGGGATCAGTTTAATCCCTGTAAATAGATCACAGCACTCATTGTTTGCTAGTGCTTTTCTTTAATTAACTTGTAAATTTAAGAGAAGGAATGGGAAACCAGAAATTTGTTAACATCATTTTCTTACTATTGTATATATTGACAAATATTCTTAGAAAATGATGCATTCAGGAATGATTGGCCACTTGGCAAGCAGAAAAAAAGGAAACAGAGAAAGCCAGCAAATGCCAGGACTTGCCATGCTACATTATATAATGTTTCTCAGTTCCAAGTGGTAAAAGATAACCTAAGAAGGCACTTGGACAACTTAGATTAATAAATAAATAAAACTCAGTCTCAAGCAAGAACTACTTCAAAATTATATCCACTAAAATTTTAAAATAAAAAATCCTCTGAATCCACTAGTGTTGTTTCAGGTAAATCCTTTTAGTTACATAAAATGGTGGAGGAGAAAGAGACTAAGTAAGTAGACCTCTCATAGAAGACTTTTAGGCTCAGCATAACTCGATTCAAACCCAGAGGGAAAGGAAAATCTCATGACGATTTATTGGTGCTCTTATTTGTACATTGTAGTAGCTTGGAATCAAATAGATAAAAAGTCCACTATGCTTTTGGGAAAAAAAAAATTAAAAAAGGTTGTACTGTCAAGAGAACCAACAACTTTGACAAATAACCAAATATTCTGGGTCAAAAATATGAACTATGGAAATTGTATTAGGATTCCATTTAACTCCTGTTCCTAGGTGGGGCTTTTCTGTAAAAGAAACAGTTTTCACCCAATTTGACACCAGGTTTGGCCATATAACTTGCTATGTGAATGAAAGTGATGTAATCTTTTTTGCAGTGGAAGTTTTAAGATCCAATCAAGTGACTCCCATTTTCCTTTTTCCTGTGTTTAAGTCTGATAATATATATATTTTTTAACCTGAATCCTGGCATGACGAAGAAGAGCCGTAGATCCATTGGAAGCTGAAATGAAATATGGGAATGATCTAGATCTTCCCCATCATATTAGACTAAAGCTAGTCTCCAACTAAGGATAAATTTTATTTAGCTTATACCTCTGCCTTATCTTGCTTCCCTGATTCCAAACCCATTCTCTTTGAGGGCATTGCCTAAATAAATCCCTTGAGCTAGAATCCCCATGTTTGGTTTTTCTTTTAGGAATTTGGACCTAAGCAATAGGTATCAGAAACAGACTCTCAGGAAGGGATTCTAGAGTTGGATAAGAGTTCCTTAAATATATTCAGATGCTGTGGGGTTGACTTATTGAAAAGTTGACTGACATTGTTTCCACCAATTGCATCCATTTGAAGGGATTTAAATGTGGAATTGCTGTAGGGAATGAGATATTTCTTTTTGGATACCATTTAAATGTTAAATTTCAATTTTACTTAGAGTCATACATGCATATTATAGTCTTAAAGGATAAAGAATAACTATTAGTACTTTTGTTGATAAAGCTGACCATAGAGGCTGCCTTACTAGCCTCAAATAAAAGTAACAATAGTAATAAAAATAATGGGTATTCACTATTACCATATGCCAACCATGTTGTAAACATTATCTCTTTTAACAGTCATAGCAATCTTACAAGTTAAGTAATTATGAAAGGAAATATACATGTATAGATCTAGAGATTACTTTTTTTAAGTTAGAGGGTGTTCTCCTAGGTTCAGACCAATAGTGATCTGTTAATTCAAAATAAAATAAATTATACCCTCTAGGAAATTAAAATACATGCACACTGCACTAATAGAGATTATGAATTGTTTTGTTTCAACATAATAAATTCTGTCTATCCACCCCCTAATTTTTTCTCCCCCTGTCTTGTGTTTGTATGTATCCATCCATCCATCCATCCATCCTCTACCTACTTATCTATTTCCATCAGAAACTGTATTTATATAAACTCAATCTCCTCAGAAAGTACAGAAGGTAGTTTTTAATTCCAGCATAATGTTCTAATTAATAAAAACAGTGTGGGGCTTCTATCCTTGCTTTCTGATGCTAAACAAAATCTAGCAAGTTAAATTACATGACCTGTTACAAAGCACAGCCATTTGGTTGCTCAAACAATTGAGGTTAATGAGGCTCTTACTTCTTTGTCTTCTACAGATTTTTCAGTTCAGATTAAGCTGGTTAAAATCAATTTAACTCCAGCTTTGCAGATAGGAACATAAATGTATAAAAGACCAGATTACAGTAAGTCAGTCAGAGAGAACAGCAGTGCAAAAGCCTTAAAGAAGGAACAAGCTGTGGTGCTGGAAACCTTATCAAAGAAGGAAAGAAGGTATGAGACTGAGAGATAGCCAGAGCCCGCTGAGGTGGAGGCTTGTATACCTTGATAACTATTTCAGAGTTCCTCTGATTATGACAGGAAGTCAATGGAAGGTCTCTGCAGGATAAGAGTGACAGGTCTTAATTTGTATTCTAAAAGGATGAACAACCATGTTAACTGTTGTTGATTACTTCAGTAAAATGTTTACAGAGAGTTCCATTTGGCAAAAGAGGTAACTGCTGACCTAGACAAGAAATGAGTGCATAGCTGGAGAGCAGTGTGGGAATCAAGAGAGGGTTTTCTTTTATTTTGTTGTTGTGATTATTGGTGGTGGTATTTTAAGATGGGAGTTTTATAGTTGCTTTATGCAGCTACAGATGAGAGGCAAAACTGTCCCTTTTTAGGTCATGTGGAGTCTCAAGCTACATTGCCTGGGCTCAAATCCTGACTTAATTTTCTTATGTGTAAAATGAGTTTGATAATAGTAAATTATGGGATTAAATGAATCAAGACATGTGTAAAACACTGAAAATTGTTCCTCACACATTGTAAGCACTATATTATTAGCTATACAAAGGGAACGTTTTTGATATAGGAGACACAAAAAAGCAGCCAGAGAAAATTAATAGAATGGGAGACAAAAGATGGGTATCAATGTACAGTTAAGGATTTGATATTAGGTTGGAACAGGCAAAGCTATCCATTTTAACAGGAAGAAAATCAAAGTGTGTGTGATGAGGTATGTAGGTTGATTCTCTCTTGCTTGAGAGATGATTTATGAGGAAAAAAGCTCTTGTCTTATATTTGGGTATTTATGATGTATATCTTCCCATAGAGTGGAGCTATTTGATTTATTCAGGTCATTTTTATTTGGATGACAAAACTAAAATAAAGTATGTCTTAACTTTATATATTTATGTTGGTCTTATCCCAAAATATATCTTTCTGCTATTTTCTGAAAGAGTAAAGCACATGTCTAAAATGTCTGCTGTGAAAAAGTAAAATAGGCTAATTTTATGAATTTGCTAATTTTCCATCTGTTTTAAATAATTTCAACATAGTATAAATAATTATTGAAATGAAAGCATAAATAATTGTGTATGGCCATTCAGTCTTTTATTTTTATTTTCTTTTTTTAAAGATTTTATTTATTTATTTATTTGGGAGAGAGAATGAGAGAGAGAGAGAGAGCTTGAGATGGGGGAGGGTCAGAGGGAGAAGCAGACTCCCCGCCGAGCAGGGAGTCCGATGCAGGACTCGATCCCGGGACTCCAGGATCATGACCTGAGCCGAAGGCAGTCGCTTAACCAACTGAGCCACCCAGGCGCCCCGGCCATTCAGTCTTTTAAGGATAAAATCTTTATATTTATATTTGCAATTTCTTAAGTAAGAAGAAAATGACATTAAAACCAACTATTTTTTCCTTAGTAGTTACCTCAAAACATCCACAGATTCACAATTAAATTTTTAGCAAACACTTCTCTCTGTTTTTTTCATACACAACTATAAGAATACAATGAAATAATAATTAAATACACCAGTTCATTTAATCCTAACCTTTTTATTGCTATTTGTGTTTTGCTGTGGCAATTAAAGTTAGAGATGCTTTCCTTTCAAACACCTGATTCAGCACTTGACTTATGCCATTATGGTTAGGTAGTTTTTCAAGTTGAGCAAAGATGTCATTAAGTATTAGACAATAAAATATGAGTGGGATATTTTGAAATTTAATGTCAATAATTATGGTTAGTTTTATGTAGTTTGTTGCTTATGATTTACAAGGTAATTATTCCATAACCCATTTGAGGAGGTGGTTGTGAACATTAAAAGAAAAAAGTTATATTTCCAACTCCAGGTGCTGCTCAGAGGATTAACATATGATTTGAAGACAGAGAAATCTCTAGGTTTCTCATGATTTATTTGGGATCATTAGCAGCTTGTTGTTAAAGATGTTTATAGAAAAAAAAAATTACAAAAGCATACTAAACTATGAGATTACTAATATGATATTGCTCAAAAACATGCTTATTAAAAATAAAACATGGAGCCTATACCAAGCAATGGTATACTAATATATTATTTGTTATAAAAAGGAAGAAAATAAAATCACCTTAGTACACAAACTAGTGTAAAAAGCAAACTGCTGATATAGTTTTTGAACTTGAACTGTTACAATTGAACCTACCTTACATAGCCATAATAATCTTTTTATTAATATTATCTAGTGCAAGAGTTGGTGGACTTTTACTCTAAAGCACAAGTTAGTAAATTTTGTAAATTTGGAGGCCATGTGGTCTCTGATACAACTACTCCTTCTATGGTTGTACTGTGAAAGCAGCCATGAGTAACACGTAAGTGAACCAGCATAGCTGTATTCTAATAAAATTTTGTTTACAAAATGAGGCAGAAAGCCAGCCATAGTTTGCCTACTCTTGATCTATTAGAATTTCAAAATGGATAAGTAATTTAGAAAACTTGATTACAATGCTTTTAAGAATCTGAAAAACAATAATACAGTTCAAGATATTAGGACAAATAGGACATTGCAAATGTATCTATATATAGATATAATTGTAGATTTGGCTATAGTTATAGATTAAGATGTTAACGCCAATATTATTTTGCAGAAAATAAGGGTAAGGGAAGACTTTTATTCATTTTATTTATTTATTTATTTTTATTTGTTTGTTTCTTTTGCTGTACCTGACTAGTCATCATATAGTTTTCAAAATAATTGTACTATGGGTGAAATTTTGAGGCTTGCCATCCTGAAGTGAAATTATACAAATTGTTACCTGGGAAACAAATACACACTCACTCACAATCACACACACAAGTACTTCGATTAAATCAAATATATTTATCTTACCACTTGTCTTTCAATTTTTCAAAACATTCTGCCAGCAAAGGCAGTCCTAAGAGGGAATTATATAGCAATACAAGCCTTTCTCAAGAAACAGAAAAGGTCTCAAATACATAACGTAAGTTACACCTAAAGAAGCTGGAGAAAAACAGGAAATAAAGCCTAAACCCAGCAGGAGAAGAGAAATAATAAAGATTAGAGCAGAAGTCAATGAAATAGAAACCAAAAGAAAAGTAAAACATATCAATAAAACTAGGAGCTGATTCTTTGAAAGAATTAATAAGATTGATAAACCCCTTGCCAGACTTATCAAAAAGAAAAGAGAAGGGGGTGTCTGGGTGGCTCTGTCGTTAAGCGTCTGCCTTCAGCTCAGGTCATGGTCCCGGGTTCCTGGGATCGAGCCCCGCATCGGGCTTCCTGCTCCGCGGGAAGCCTGCTTCTCCCTCTCCCTCTCCCCCTGCTTGTGTTCCCTCTCTTGCTGTGTTTCTCTCTGTCAAATAAAAAAAAAAAAAGAAAAAGAAAAGAAAAGAGAAGGGACCCAAATAAATAAAATCATGAATGAAAGAGGAGAGATTACAACCAACACTGAAGAAATACAAACAATTATAAGAACATATTATGAGCAACCATATGCCAACAAATTAGGCAATCTGGAAGAAATGGATGAATTTCTAGAGACGTACAAACTACCAAAATTGAAACAGGAAGAAATAGAAAACTTGAACAGACCTATAACCAGCAAGGAAATTGAAGCAGTCATCAAAAATCTCCCAACAAACAACAGTCCAGGGCTGGATGGCTTCCCAGAGGAATTCTATCAAACATTTAAAGAAGAATTAATACCTATTCTTCTGAAGCTGTTTCAAAAAATTGAAATGGAAATAAAATTTCCAAACTCTTTCTATGAGGCCACCATTACCTTGATCCCCAAACCAGACAAAGACCCCATCAAAAAGAAGAATTACAGACCAATATCCCTGATGAACATGGATGCCAAAATTCTCACCAAGATACTAGCCAATAGGATCCAAGAGTACATTAAAAAGATTATTCACCACAGCCAAGTGGGATTTATTCCTGGGCTGAAATGTTGGTTCAACATCTGCAAATCAGTAAATGTGATACACTACATAAATAGAAGGAAGGACAAGAACCATATGATCCTCTCAATAGATGCTGAAAAAACATTTGACAAACTACAGCATTCTTTCTTGATTAAAACTCTTCAAAATGTAGGGATAGAGGGTACATACCTCAATATCATAAAAGCCATCTACGAAAAGCCTGGAGTGAACATCATTCTCAATGGGGGAAAACAAAGTTTTTCCACTAAAGTCAGGAATATGATAGGGATATCCACTCTCACCACTGCTGTTCATCATAGTACTAGAAGTCCTAGCCTCAGCAATCAGAAAACAAAAAGAAATAAAAGGCATCCAAATCAGCAAAGAAGTCAAACTCTCACTCTTCACAGATGACATGATACTCTATGTGGAAAACCCAAAAAACTCCACCCCCAAATTGCTAGAACTCATACAGGAATTCAGCAAAGTGGCAAGATATAAAATCAATGCACAGAAATCAGTTGCAATGCTATACACCAACAATGAGACAGAAGAAAGAGAAATTAAGGAGTTGATCCCATTTACAATTGCACCCTAAACCATAAGATACTTAGGAATAAACCTAACCAAAGAGGCAAAAGATCTGTGCTCAGAAAACTATAGAACACTCATGAAAGAAATTAAGGAAGACACAAAGAAATGGAAAAATTTTCCATGCTTATGGAGTGGAAGAACAAATATTGTTAAAATGTCTATGCTACTGAGAGCAATCTACACATTCAATGCAATCCCTGTCAAAATACCATCAACTGGGGCACCTGGGTGGCTCAGTCGTTAAGCGTCTGATTTCAGCTCAGGTCATGATCCCAGGGTCCTGGGATCGAGCCCCACATCAGTCTCCCTGCTCCACGGGAAGCCTGCTTCTCCCCTCCTACTCCCCCTGCTTGTGTTCCCTCTCTCGCTGTCTCTCTCTCTCTGTCAAATAAATAAATAAAATCTTTAAAAAAAAAAATACCATCAACTTTTTTTCAGAGCTGGGACAAATAATCCTAAAATTTGTGTGGAACCAGAAAAGACCCCAAATAGACAAAGGAATACTGAAAAAGAAAACTGAAACTGGTGGCATTACAAATACAGATACATAGATCAATGTAACGGAACAGAGAACCCAGAAATGGACGCTCCAAAATCCATTGATTTTCAACAAATCAATGGTATTGACATATCAATTTTGTATAATCAATTTCTCATACATAACTATGCATCATAGATATTAGGGGGTATTCTCAAATTCACACAAGTATCATGACAGAGAAAGAGTTCTCATGATAACAAATATGGCATAAAACCTGACTAATGAGGGCCTTCAGGGAACACTAAAGATACTAAATTAAATGTCCCCACAATTGATATGTGTAGAATTGTGGACAGAGGAATTGTCCGAGAGGCAATCCTAATTTTCTCATATGCCTTATTAAGTGCACATAACGTGTATCTCAACTTATTTATACTTGGGGTTAGAAACCAGTATTATATATTCTTTGTATGCGGTCTGCCTAAGCTTGGTTCCTATGCTAATGGGTCCCCAGAATATGAGGCTCCTCTTTGTTTTTTGGCATGACTTTCCCCAGACTACTTGGGATCATCCTATGACCAATCATAGCATTTTCTGTTAATTTTGAATTTGGACATTAAACAGCCTGTAGGTCAATCCTATCTGAATAGATGTTGCGAGATGTGAAGTTAAAAACCTCTTGGGGACAATGTTTCTTACTATATGGGAGGGGCCAGCCTGCAGAGAGAAAAGTGTTAAAAGGATCCATTGAGAGAAGCACAGGTAAAATGTATAGAAAGTGCTGACATTATTCAACTTCCTGAGACCCAGTTAAATCTCTTTTTATTGAGCTTTGATTGATGTACTCTGTTTTTAATTGCCAATATACTCTCACACTTTCAATAACCCCCTCTATGTTTGTCTAAAATATTTAGAACTCCATTTCTCTCACTTATTATCAAGAGGGTCTTGCCAAACACTACATACGTTTGTCTTTCTCCTGCCATATGAAGACATGTATTTTCTCCAATATATCACAAAAAATGTGACTTCAATGGAAAAGTTTGAAGAAATGGAAATTCAAACTAACTGGATTATTTTCTGCCAGGTCTTTAATCTAAGTCCAGTGACCATGAAATACTAAACTTGGTGGAAATGGTGGTGTGAGATGAAGAGAAGTGGGGAGAAAGATTTCGAAGAAGGGGGGCGCCTGGGTGGCTCAGTCGTTAAGCGTCTGCCTTCGGCTCAGGTCATGATCCCAGGATCCTGGCATCGAGTCCCACATCGGGCTCCCTGCTCGGCGGGAAGCCTGCTTCTCCCTCCCCCACTCCCCCTGCTTATGTTCCCTCTCTCGCTGTGTCTCTCTCTGTCAAATAAATAAATAAAATCTTTAAAAAAAAAAAAAAAGATTTCGAAGAAGGGGAAAATATTAGTATAGCACTCATAGATTGATGTCCTATGCTCTATGAATATCTTCAGTGGAGTGTGGGCCTTTGCTACTTAGAATCTTCTGAAAAGAGGATGGTTTTTATTCTCCTCCTCAGAGACATTAAGGAAAAGCACCATCTTAAGTCTTTCTCCATCATTTTCCCTATAGGGCCAACCACAATGGTTTGAAAAAACAGGTCACTTTGCTAATTCCCAACAATGAGATCTGCAGACGCCTAAGTGAGTTGATTGCATATTGCAACATATACATTTTATTATTGGGAACAACTATCATTATTTTGTGGTTCTATCTGTACACATAGAAAATATAGAGAATAGTTCAAAGATTACAAAAGGAGACAGATTCTACAAATATTAAAAGGATAAGGAAATATTATGAAAATCTTTATGCCAATAGAGTCAACAAATTAGGTGAAATGGGGTAATCTCATGCCAATAATGCTCAAGAAGAAATCTATTACCAAGATAACACCATTTTTATTAAAGCAGAGATTAGCAAGTGAATCTTTGAGTCTCCAATTCTCTATAGCCCTGTGTCCTGGACGTAAGCCTTGTTGGTTTTTGAACTACACAGTTTGAGGGCTCATCTTTCTGGTGCAGGTCTCAAGGGATGCCTGATGTGGGGCACAAACCCTTGCTTTTCAGAGAGAAGTTCCATATTTGTGATATCCCTCCCAATCATGTGTTGCTGTTCTAGGGGATGGGGCTGTGTTTTCGGTAAGACCTTGTTTCTGCCTCTCCTACCCTTTTCATTGTGGCCCTTTTACCCGTTGTTGTAGAGATGCTGTTCAGCTTGTTTTCAGGTCTTTTTCATAGGGAGTTTTTCCATGTGTAGCTGTAGATTTGTTGTGTCAGTGGAAGGAGGTGATTTCAACATCTTTCTATACCACCATCTTGAACAGCTTCCATGGCTTCTGTCAGTAATCACTGAGTATTTATTAAGTGCCTACTATATTCCAAGGACAGGGCTACATGTTCAAAGATTATTTGTTGCAACTCTATGGGAATGGACATTGTGAATCTAAAATGAGTGTCTTGTTTGTATTCCATGTGTTTATTCTTATAGACCCAATAATTTGTGGCAGATTTTATGTCACATAAAATCGTAGTGTAGCTCTTCTATACTTCATCATACAGAATGTAGTTCTGGGCACTAAGTGTATATACACTGCATGGAATTTAGGAGTCTGGAAGTGAAGAGTCACAGCTTTTGTAAGGTCCCAAATTAGTGCAAAATCCCTCATGTTGAGGTGAGACCTGCCGGTGTGCACACAGCTGCAGGGTACGTTTGAGGTCTTCATTGGAGAGAAAACTCACAGGGAAGAAAACTAATATTGGCCAAATACCTGCTGTTTTATACTGAACTTTTAAGGAAAAGTTGCATGACACCATCTCTTTATCACTGCTGCCTTTTGAATTTAAAAAAAAAAAAAATAATTAACTATCCTAGTTTCAGTAAAAGGTCATAGAAAGGTCATGGGATGAAAACTGCGATACGATCCCAGAGCATTTTTCTTTAAAGAGCTCTAAGCCCATTACATAGATGATCTAATGAATCCCTGCAATGGTTTATGAAATAGCTATGGGATAAGTATTGTTATTCTTTTAGTGCTTTTCAGGAGAAATACAAAAATCATCAAATAGCATTTTCAAGCCCCTCACTCAGAAAGCTTCAGTGTTGTATTTGTCTTCTTAGCTTTGGAATGCTCCCCCAGATGTCAGAAAGGATGAACCATAATCTCTCAGGGGCATGTTTGATGTGATTCACGTAGGGTAAAATGGATTGCAGAAATTTATAACCTCTTTGGAGGAGAAAATAGAAGCTATATTCAACAAGAGATGGAGGAAAGTGAATGCTATTGAGCAATAATCACCAGCAAGCTGAGAGAACTGCAAAGGCTTTAACTCAGACTTTTGAACAGAATAATTTTTGATCATACACAAGGTAAAAATAATTCTTAAGAGCTATAGAGAAACTTGAGAGAAGCATCTAAGATCTTGAAATATAAAGATATAGAAACTCCCCCAAGGGGGTGGGGGGAATGTGTGCTTAAACCATATTAGTGGAGCAGACAGTTCCTGGATTTTTAAATTTTAACAAAGGAATATCTTCCATATTAAGAAAGGGGTATCAATTTTTATGTGAAGATAAAATAGAAAGAAAAATAGAAGGAGTCCAATGTTTGCCACTTCTAATGGACTGTATAACTGAAATAGAGTTTCTAGTCTGGTTTCAAAATTAATTCTATCTAAAAAGGGATGTTACATTGTCTTCCTTTCAATATCTACATATAAGTACCACACACACACACATGCACAGATTCATATTACACTAAAACGTATTGAATATATGGAGCAACTTCTATGTGCTAGTCATGTGTTTGCCATTATTATGTGTATTTCCTTATTCTATCCCCATACTAACACAGTAACTCATTTTAACCATTTTGAAGTTCCATCAAACCATTTAACTGTGGTGAATTAGCTACAATTCGGGTATTATTGATGTAACAACATATAATCCTTATATTCGGCACTGTATACCTAGGTAATTTAGACTTATAAACATTTCTGTGTGGTTTCCACACTTTTAATCTTTTTCACTTTTTATTTATTTATTTTTGCCAACTGAATAGTTTTTCCTTCTTATCTGTCATAGTCATTTCTCCTCTTTTTTTATAAACAAATTTGGAGAATCCATGATATTACCATTCTGGTGACTATTTATATCTGAATGGCTGTCATTTCTTTTCCTGAGCCTACCAATACTAACATTAATTGTAGGGGAACACAAGAAAAGTGTGGCTAGTTTACTGGTCGGCAAGAAATTCATGTTTTCTCTTTCTTGTGAAGCCTCTACCATGGAAGAAAGATTCAGTTCAGGGCTAATGGAAAATTTTGCTGCTCACAGTGGACGTGCTTAGCCCCAGATTCATGCCCAAGAATATGTGTTTGTCAATTGTTTCTTCTACTGATCAGGAACAGTTGCTGCAGAGCTAATTGTTAATCATTTTTTTCCACCAACTATCCACCCAAGACTTGTATGAGTAAATATTTCTTCTATAAGTCCCATTTCCTGCCAATGTAAAGAAATAACCATGGATAATTTCTAATTGTACTAAACACTCAACCTGCTGATTCCAAGTAGATGTTTTGGTTTTGGTTTTGGTTTTTAACCCTCAGGATGTTTATCCTAAAATAGTATATCTTTGCCTGCAACCAGAAATCTACTTTATCATGTGTCCACTGTCAAATTCATCTCTCAACAAATTTGTTCCTTCATTTGTTCATTCAGTAGATATTTACGGAACATGCACCATTTTAAATATCCCGTGTGCAGCGCTGGACGTTCTATAGTGAGGCAAAATACTCACTTTTTATTGCAGATCTACTTCTTTTTATTGTCTGAGACTATGGTTTGTAAATGCTTTCTTGTTTGATGTAAGATAGAGTTTTTGACACTTTTTCAATGTCCTGATTTCTAAAGGCTGCTTTTAGTGTAGAGGTAGAATCAAGCTGTTTATTCTGCACCATGATCTATGTATCTATCTATCATAGATCATAAACAAACCTGAATTTTCATTCGACAGGGAAATAATATTGAAGTAGTTGAGTAATTTCAAGATGTTTTGGAAATTTATTTTAATTAATGGATTACCGAGCTTCAGTGGGTTTAGCACATACATTCCCTCACCCCCGCATTCTCAATAACTTATATGTCCCCCAACCCGTAATAAGTCTTACATTACTGCTTATGAAATAAATGTTTTAAAATAAATAGTGGAGGGGCACCTGAGTGGCTTAGTCATTAAGCGTCTGCCTTTGGCTCAGGCCATGATCCCAGGGTCCTGGGATGGAGCCCCACATCAGGCTCCCTGCTCAGCGGGAAGCCTGCTTCTCCCTTTCACACTCCCTCTGCTTGTGTTCCCTCTCTCGCTGTCTCTCTCTCTGTCAAATAAATAAATAAAATCTTTAAAAAAATGAATAGTGGAAAAGCTAAATATGAAGTTACAATAGTGAAAATATTAATCTTTCTTGTTATGTAAATTAAACGTTATCTTAGATATGCTTCTATAGACATAAATTATGTCAATATATATTTTAGTTTGAGTCACATAATCTTTAGATTATCTCAATTAGATATCTCAAAGCTTCAATTTGTAATAGTTAACAAATATGTTAAATATATCATATGTAGGGATAATTCATTTCTTGATGCTCATGCAAGCTTCTAATCTGGAATTAAAATGCTTATGTTTAAAAAAATGGATTCTGAATATATAGAAAATCAAGTAGAAAGAAATTTCTAAAGAAGGAAGGAAGGGAGGAAGTTAGGAAGGAAGAAAAAGAAAAGAAAAGGGAAGAAGGAAAGAAAGAAAACTACCACTCTAAATATTTCATTCTAACTTACTTTATCCTCAGTAAACTCTTACAAAGTGGATACAATTACTACTGCCATTGAAAAGATGAGAAAACAAAACAAAACAAAAAGAAGAAAAGATGAGAAAATTATCATGTAATTCCCCAGAGTATATAGTCAGAAAGTGATAGAACAATAATTTGAATCCAGGGAATCTCATATGAAAGCTAGAACTCTTAACCACTATATGCTGCTGTCTCTACAAAGGTTAAGAAAGTACAAGTTGCACTGACATTATCAGCATCCTTCAATTAGTAAGTACATTTTAAATCATGTTTCAGCATTTTCCTCCTTAATGAAGTGATTTCCCCAATGGAAGATACTTGGCTTTTGAATTTCTCTCCTCAAGTTGACACTTAACAAAGATTTTAAAGCTGATTTAACTTAACTTAAACTGATCTAAAGATATATAATCTGTGGCTCTTAAGTGTCAAGGTGTTTCAGAATTTTTTAAGAATAATAATAATGAAAGCATATGCTCACTCAAGATGTATACATCAATTTTCATAGCAGCTTTATTTGCAATAGCTCAAAAGTAGAAACAACTCAAATATTCAACAACAGGTAAATGGATAAACAAATTAACCTTTTGGCTAATAAATCTATCAGTTACAGAGAAGTGTATTAAAATTGTCCACTATATTATCTATATGCTTTATATGCTAAATTTTTATTTTAGTAGAGTTTTAAAATTTTTATATATTTCTTGTGGATTTAACTTTTATCAGTATGTGAATAAAATGTTTTCTTTATAAATAACATATAATTTGACTTTTTAATTGTTTCTTTTTTTAAAAAGATTTATTTATTTATTTATTTATTTATTTATTTATTTATTTTAGAGAGAAAGAGGGGAAGGGGCAGAGAGAGTGGGAGAAAGAGAATATCAAGAAGACTTCCCACTGAGCACAGAACCTGATGCTGGTCTCCAGTCTCATGTACCTGAGATCATGACCTGAGCCAAAATCAAGAGTTAGACGCTTAACCACTGAACCACCCAGTCACCCCACCATTAGATTTTTAAACTTTTGGACATAGCCTCTCTCTTTTAACTGGAATGTTTAACCATTTATTCTGATTGTTATTCTCTTTGAATTTTCTTATCATAATATTTCATTC
This sequence comes from Phoca vitulina, assembly GCF_004348235.1. Lineage (NCBI taxonomy): Eukaryota > Metazoa > Chordata > Mammalia > Carnivora > Phocidae > Phoca > Phoca vitulina. The sequence continues at coordinate 14,368,678 of NW_022589737.1, forward strand.
ATATTTTTATATGTCTGATTTTTTCTATGTTTATCTTCATCTATCATCTGTTTTTGAGAGTAGTGATATTGTCATATTTTTTTCTCCCTCTTTTTAGTTGTTCATCTCTACTAACTTGAAGTTGTAAACAAAAGGCAGTCTAATTGTTGTTTTTGTTTTTATTTTTTTTAAAGATTTTATTTATTTATTTGACAGAGAGAGAGACAGCAAGAGAGGGAACAAAAGGAGGGAGAGTGGGAGAGAGAGAAGCAGGCTTATTGCTGAGCAGGGAGCCCCATGCGGGGCTTGATCCCAGGACTCTGGGATCATGACCTGAGCCGAAGGCAGATGCTTAATGACTGAGCCACCCAGGTGCTTCTAATTGTTGTTTTTATTTTTTTTAAGTTTTATTATGTTATGTTAATCACCATACATTACATCATTAGTTTTTGATATAGTGTTCCACGATTCATTGTTTGCGTATAACACCCAGGGCTCCATTCAGTACGTGCCCTCTTTAATACCCATCACCAGGCTAACCCATCCCCCGACTCCCTTCCCCTCTAGAACCCTCAGTTTGTTTCTCAGAGTCCATAGTCTCTCATGGTTCATCTCCCCCTCCGATTTCCCCCCCTTCATTTTTCCCTTTCTGCTATCTTCTTTTTTTTTTTTTTTTTTTTTTTAGATGGGGTGGCTGGGTGATAGACATTGGGGAGGGTATGTGCTATGGTGAGCACTGTGAATTGTGTGAGACTGTTGAATCGCAGACCTGTACCTCTGAAACAAATAATACATTATATGCTAATTGTTGTTTTTAAAGTAATTGTCTCTACCCCTACCAACTCTCTCTGCTACTACTTTTTAAATTTTTCCCATTTTCCTGCTATTTGCTTTGTCTCTACAATGTGGATCTTATAAAAATTATCTGTGAGATTCATTGGGCTTCATACCTTGAAGATTCGTAATTGGTCCATAAATCAAATTGTCTGACTACTACCCACTTTTGTTTATTATTACAGCTTTGAAAAGTCTTAAAGTGAGATAATGTGTCTTCCAACATTGTTCTTATTTAAAAGTTATTTAGATTGTTCTAGATATATTGTATTTCCATACAAATTTTAGATTGAGCTTATAAATTTCTAATGAATCCTGCTGGAATTTTTATTGAAATGGAGTTAAAACTGGAGATCAAGGGGTGTGTGGGTGGCTCAGTCAGTTAAGCATCTGCCTTCAGCTCAGGTCATGATTACAGGGTCCTGAGATCGAGCCCCACATCAGGCTCCCTGCTCAGCGGGAAGCCTGCTTCTCTTTCTCCTCCCCGCTCGTGCTCTCTCTCTCTATCTCTCTCTCAAATAAATAAATAAAATCTTTTTTAGAAAAAAGTGTAGATCAATTTGGGAAGAATTTGACATCTTAAAAATAGCAAGTCTTCTGATTCTTAAGCACCATATGTCCTTCCATGTATGTGTTCTTTAATTTCTCTCAGTAATGTTTTACAGCTTTCAGTTGTACAGTTCTTTCATTTACTGTCAGCTTTATCTTTTAATATTTCGTATTTGTTCATACTATTGTAATTTGCTTTTTAATTTGTATTTTCTCTTTCCAGTTGTTAGGGATCATTGTTAGGATATAGAAACACAATTGCTTTTTGTAGTTGATCTTGAGGACTGTAACCCTGATAAATTCACTTACTAGGTCTAGTAGCTAATTTGGAGATTTCATAGAATTTCCTACATAGATGGTCAATTTTTATTTATTTTTATGTCTTATTTCTTTCTTATGTCTTTTGTCTTTCCAATTTATATCTGTCTATTATCTATCTATTTTATTGCATTGGCTAGAAACTCCTGTATGTTCATAAAAGGAAGTGTTGAAAACAGTCATCCTTGGCCTGTTTCTTATCTTTAGGGAAAATATTCAGACTTTCACTTTGAATTCCTGGGATAAGGCCAAATTGACAATGATTTAGGAACATTTTTATATATTGTTTGATTTAATTTTCTAAAAATTAGAATTTTTTTCCTCTATGTTTATGAGGGATATTGTTCTATAGTATTCTTTACTTGTAAAGCCTGTGCCTGATGTTAATATCAGGATAATTCTGGACTCATAAGATTAGTTGTGTATTCCCTCCTCCTCAATTTTCTGGAGGAGATTTTATAAAATTGGTAATTTTTCCTTAAACATTTGTTATAATTCACCAGTTAATCCAACAGAGTATAGAATTTTCTTTGTGAAAATATTTTAACTAGAAGTTTAATTTATTTTCTAGAGATAGAGCTACTCTAGTTTGTTATACACACTTGTTTCTGTTTTGCTTGCTAAGAGCACCTTAGTTTTGATTGGGTATGAAAACACACCCAGCTAAACCTATTTGACCTCCCAGCCACTTTTTCAGGTAAAAATGACCCATGTGACATATTCCTCACCAGTGAAATACAAGCACAAATCTGGTAGGCATTTTAGAGGAAGGCTTTCCTTTCATAATACAAATTCTACTCCACTTATTCCATTTACATTCTCTAAGGACAAAAACTAAGTTATATGCATGATGAAACATAAAGAAGAAATCTGTCTTTGATGATATACTTCATCAACTATAATATCTCTGCACTGGTATATTTCTTATATGAGTTAAATAAGCTTGTACTTTTAAGCCACTGCTGAAAACCCAGCTTTCTTTAATCTGAATTTTTACTTAATGATACATTGGTTACATATAACTACTCATATCTAATACTTTAACTGGATTAATTCTATAAGCTATTACTCTTCATTTTAAGTATTAATCTTTCTTTGTTTTTATTGTCAGTTGCGTATTTTTTTAAAGATTTTATTTATTTATTTGACAGAGAGAGACACAGCGAGAGAGGGAACACAAGCAGGGGGAGCGGCAGAGGGAGAAGGAGAGGGAGAAGCAGGCTTTCCACTGAGCAGGGATCCTGATGCAGAGCTTGATCCCAGGACACTGGGATCATGACCTGAGCCAAAGGCAGACACTTAATCAACTGAGCCACCCAGGGTCCCCTACCAGTTGCATATTTAATAGAGTTTTATCTCAAAAGTAGTTTGATCTTTTCCTTATAATTTCAATATTTTATCAGTCTTTTTGCATTGGTTTGGCTATTTGTTTTTGTATTATCAAAATTTAAAAACAAATAATTAAATAAATATTCAAAATACATACCATTCTCTGAGATAGTAAACAAGTGCTCAGGATCATAAAAAATCTCAGAATCACAATATATTGTTTAAAGCTATCACCATTTATAAAATAAATAATAAAATATGACCAGGTGAATTTTAGGAAATTTATTGGATTTGTATATATAAGTAGATATTCACTGAGAAATACAGGTAGGGATTGTGACCCCATTTTCTATGAATTTTTTTAAAAAATGGAATTAATTTACTTGAACACATGTTATATTATAGTATACAAAAAGAATGGGAAATTTGTAGGCTCTAAAATGATGTTGTAAATCTATTTTCATTGACATAAAAAAATGTCTACAAAAAAAAAAAAAATCATTAGGGGGAACCTGGTTAAGTATCTGCCTTTGGCTCAGGCCATTTTTTCAGGATCCTAGAATCCAGCCCTGCACTTGGCTCCCGCTCAAGCGGGGAGTCTGCTTCTCCCTTGCTCCTCCCTCACTCGTGCTCCCCCCCTAAATAAATAAATAAGATCTTTAAAAAAATCATTAAATGGAAAATCAGGTCACAACTGGTATGTTTCATATAATTCAATTCTTAATGGAAATATGATAGAAATGTATGAAAATTAAAGTTATACAAAAATTATATCATATTATGTATTTGCTATATTATTTAGAATAGGTTATAAAAGAGAACACCAAAAATATCTGGAAGGAATTTTATCAAATTGTCAGGTGGTATACCTTTTTGTTCTTTTTCTTTTTCTTTTTCCTTTTCCTTTTTTAAGTATGCTCCATGCCGAGCATGGAGCCCAATGCAGGGCTTGAACTCACAACCCTGAGATCAAGACCTGAGCTGAGATCAAGAGTTGAACACAACCGAATGAGCCACCCAGGCACCCCTGTTTATTTTTAAATTCTTTAGATTTTCAGTACTATCTGCATATATGTTTTTAAATATATTACTAATTAATCATCCAAAGAGTGGGGTTAAAACATTCAAATGCACTTTAACATTTGTTTATAATCAAAAAGGTCAAGCCTAAAGTGTGTCCGTGCACTGGATTGCTGATTTAAAATGAAGTCAAAGAGTACTGGAGTTGAACATATAAGTATCTAATAAACATGGGTTTTAGAGGGCTCAATGACTATTGGAAGGATATAAGGCAATTTGTTTAGGTGTAATTGGCTTCCAGAAGGCACAGAGCAAAGTTGACATAGAAGGAAGTAGAGAGAGGATGAGGTAGCAGAAGAAATAAGAGCAGACTTGTCCAATGGAAGAACGATAGAGATAACTGATATCCGGAGAAGTGATGAGAAACATAGCTTGCTATTTTTCAAACTTAAAATTCTCATTAGAATTAGATATTTTCATTCTCATTCACTCAGAGACTTTCTAAATGACTGTCATTATTGGTAGTTCCAGTCAGTAACCTAGCCTTTTCAGTCTTGTCTCTCATTACCTGCCCAACAAACCCTGCCCCACTGACTCATCATTTTATTTACCCCCTGCCTTGTTGCTTCCAACCATACTGTCTTTCTGAAACCTCTTTAACCCATTTTCCAACTTCCAAAGTTATATTTCTACTATGAAGACTTTCCTATCACCCTAATGATGAATCATTTATTCCCTTCTCTGCACCCAGCAGCATTTGCAGAGTGTCTTATTATAGAAATTGTATATTAAGTCATGTTATAGTCTAGGGAAAATATGGCACTTGTCGAGAACCTACAATTGGCAGGCACTAGCCATTTTAAATAAATAACCTCATTTAAATCAGTGGTAATTCTGCACATATGGACTAATGCATTATGTCAATTTTGCAGATAATAAAATGAGGCTTAGAGAGTTGAATAAACCTGCTCAAAATCACAGAGATGATTAATGGTAAACAAGCATTTAATGTCAGGTGCATTTGCCACCAAAGCCTAAGATTTTTATAATTTACTCTCCTTAGTTACATATCCACTTCCTCTGATTGATTGTAGGTCTTTCCAGGGTAGAGTTTTGGTCTTATTCAGCTTAATATTCTCAGCACTTGTCTTAGGATCTTGAACATTGTAGTTGACCTATTTTTTTTTTTTTTTAATGATTTAATCCCTACAATAACTGTAAAATTTTTGTTTTGCTTCTCTGGATACTTTAAGGCCAAACAATAAGTCATTTAGTTCTATAAGTAAACACAAAAATTAAATAAATATCATATCGTCTATAGTTAGATTTTGAAACAAAAATCAGTTTTATTGGCATTGTGTCAATGAATGTAGGTCAACATGGAGCAGGAATAAATTTTGTGAATAGAGAAATAAATCCAATTTTTAAACAAAGATACTTTATTTATTTGGAAATTACACATTTCTGGTTTTAAAATAGTAAAGTTTATTAAGACCAAAGATTACTTATCACTTGTTATGTTTCTTAAAAAATCACCAAATTTATACTAGTAAGCTAAAATGTAATTTTAAACAAGCCATAAAAAATCGATCCAGTATAACTTCATATTGCATATCTATCTGCTTTAATACATATCTTGAAGACAGTTGGAGTCTCTTTCCTTTCCTCTTCCTTAACTGCTGTATTCTATATGTTGCCTTAAAAAAATACAAATGTCCTTTCCTAGAAGAAAGCTTCAGAATCATAATTGAAACATCTTGACTAACGGAAAGCAAGATGAAACATTCTTTATTTGATTATCCAGACAATACGATATCCAGTACAATAGCAATAAACATAGAAAAATAATGCCAAATTAATAATTCTTATAAAACCTTTAAACTTCATTTTTCTTCTCTTTCAACCCCAACTCTCATACTACAAACATAGGCAGGGGACAGAAAAGAAGTAAAGACCGATGCTACAGAGTTTCTTAAAATGACTTACTTTCATTCTCTCCAGTCTATATTGACAAATCTAAGGACTCATGCTTATATGAAAGAGAAAGGGATAGGAAGGAAAATAAACACATTAAAATGTTATATGTGGGACAGTGATTCATTTCAGTGTAGAGTTCAGCAGTATTGAGAGAGAGGTTTATTACTTGCATTTAGTAAATTGAAAAACTGAAGCATTAAAAATTATATGTAATTTATTTAAAAAGTTTTGACTGAGATAATAAAGATTGAAAAATAATTAGTGAATAATTCTAATTTCCACTAAATCATTTATATTTTAGAATGTACAAATTCATAAATTTACATGTTGATGAAACTATATGAAATAATAACCTCTTAAAAATGGTGACAGCAAAGGAGAATGAATATTTAAGTTCACTATAAATAAAAAAAATTAAAAAATTTCCAATTATTTTTCCAAACACTGAGTTATTGTCCTAAAAATGTTTTTCTGTTGAAAAACACAGATGATTTATAGTAGCGCATGCCAATTGATTACCAGAAAATATAATCATCTTGGATCTACATCATTTTGTTATATTTTCTAAAGCCATAATATGTTATTACATATTTAGAATGAAATGCGAAATTCTAAGACAAGCAACAGTTATAATTTTGTCAGGCTGACAGCGCATAATTGGTTAAAAGCATCCATAGATTAAATAAATATTGGTTTTGAACAGAAGTGTCAAACCCAGCTTACTTTATGAGGGTTTTTTTGTATTGATTATTTACTCATATGAATATCAGAGTTATCAAGCATTTTCTTAAACTTCTGAGGAGTCTCCACTTCCCAGCTATATAAACTGTGACAGTTTACTGATCGCAGACAGATATTCATTGACCAAATCCTTCTTCGAGAAGAGCCTTTTTAGCCAACTGGGGGAATGTGTCTAGTCAACAGCCTCTTACCTCCTTTTGGTTTACCTCTGCTTTTGAGTGTAAATTGCACTCTAGGGGTGGCCCTAGCCAGTGACCAAACAGGACTGAAGTACAAGCACCTGGCCATTAAAGCAAATGTGACACTCCTTTTATGAGCAATCTTTGATGCAAAGTTCTCCTTTGATCTAGCAGAGACTATCTCAGACTTATTCATGACCCAATAGCTCCTCCTCCCAAACTTGCTTTCTCCCTTTTCTTTTTTTCAGGTATAATCCCTAATAAACCTTGTGTACTCTTAGCTGTATTTCAGCATCTCCTTTCCAAAGGACAAACCTGACACCAAAGTTCAGGGAGTAAGATAGAATTCCAGGCCTTGGTGACTCATCTGCCTGACAATGAGGACAATATGTGAGTAGGTTATGTGAGGTAGAAAAGTGCAGCTCAGTTGCTAAAGCTTTCACAGGTGGTGATTTGAAGGAATGTCCCAAGAAAAGAGAAGACAATCTGTGCAATGATATAGGCATTGGGAAAGTATGGGGATGTAAGAGTGAGAGGAGAAGGAGATAAAGAAGTTGCATAAAAGGAGAATAGAGTAGGCTGCCTGTTGTTAAGTTTTAGTGATGCTCTACACAAGGACAATGGAAAGCTTAACAAACAACTGTAAAGTAATTAAGAAGGCCAGAGGCTTTCTTGGGTAGTTTACAAAAAGAGGAAAAAGAAGCTGAACACCAAACTTAGGATTTAGTAATTGGAGTGGGTAAATTTCAAAGATGACATAATGATCATCTAAAGCATATCTGTAATGACAAAGTCTGGGCGTGAACAGTGACCAAATGCCTGACTAACTGGTTAAGCATCTGAAAAAGAAAATGTTGCAAGATTAGAGAAAAGGAGGTATGACAGTATACACCACAGAGAAAGCACTAAGCAGCCAAACAGATATAGTGAAATGAGCCAGTTTTTGTCATCAGCCACTACAGAAGTGACACAATGCATCCATGCAAGGAGTGTCTACAAAAGGGTCAGCAATTCATTTTAATAGGAATAGATAACTATTCCTAGTATATATTTGCCTTTCCAATTGGCAGAGCTTCAACCAGAATTATTATTAGAGTACTTACAGCATTTTACACCTCATAACATTCAATCAGGGGACCTCTTCACAGCAAAAGAAGTGTGGGAGTAGAATCAACTGGTCCTATGACATGCTGCAGGACCCTGAGGCAGCTGGGCTTATTGAAAGCTGGGATGACCTTCTAATTGTGCAATTGAAATGACAGCTCAGAGAAAGCACTCAGGATTTATAAAGTGTTATCTTTTAGGTCACAATGTATTTATAAAATCAGATTCTCACATGGTGTTGTATCCCCAAGAAGAAGCATATATGGAGCAATGAACCAATGAGTAGAAACATGCCCCACTTATCATCATTTTCAGTGACTCATTGGAGAATTTTTGTCTCCTATCACCACAAGTCTGGACTCTGTAGGGATGGAGTTTCTGGACCCAAAAGGCAGCACACACTTGCCAAGCAACACAGAAAATTTCCCATTGAAACTACATGCTCCAGTTGCTACCGGTTCACTATGAATTTCTTGTACCCAGAGACCAGCAGACAAGAAGAGGTATCACTATATTGGCAAAGTTAATTGACCATGGTCAACAGTAAAAAAGAGGGTTGATTTTCACATTGAGGACAGAAAAGAATATGTTTTGAATCCAGATGATCACTTTGGGTGCATCCTGACATTCCCATGTTTCATAGTAAAGGTCAATAGACACAGGCAGTAACTTCAAATTGAGAAGACATGATTTAAAGGGTTCAGATGCTTTAGAAATGAAGATTTGGATCATATTGAAAAATAAACCACCAACTAAACTATTATATGAGGGTGAGGAAGTTTAGAATAGATTGTGGAAGAGAAAGAATATGAGTACAAGTGGTGGTCCTGAGATCAACCACAGGGAGTTCATATCACTCACTATGCTTCCACTTCTGAGTTTCCCTTCAGGAAGAAAGGCCCACAGAAACCATGAAGAGCTGAGTCTTGAAATTGTGCAGAGAAGATATGCCTTGTATAAAAAATTGATACATGAGAATATGTATCATGGACCTCAGATTTTGGGGGTTATAATTGATAACATGTCCTAGTTGCTACATCTTCAGTTTACACTAAGGCTGCACTTGCCACAGATTGTTACTAGCCAATGGCTGAATGTGGCATAGGGGAAGGCCAATTCCTGAAAGAGGTATGACTGTTCTAAGTGTCTGATTTGGCTTGAAGATCCCACAGAGTCTTGTCAAGCTTTTCTGATACTGCATGACAGTGAAGGACATTTCTATCCAAACTTATTTTCTTCTTCCCTTCCCTCAGGGTCAGATTTGCATCTGTTCTGTCAGTTCCCTACCTTCTAAAATCCCATCCCCATTTTCTCCCATAGAGGCATTTTCCATAATAAAATACCTGCAGTGTTTAATTTGGTCTTGGTGTTGTTTCTTGGAGTACCCAGACTAACTACCCATTCTATAAGACCACGATATCCACTAGAGGGTTATGTTCCATGGAAAAGCCCAGAGGATACAATAGTAAATCAGATCAGTGGATCAGAAATTTGCTGCTGAGAGACATACAAACATCACTACAAAATTCAGTGGTGGCTCACTTCTGCAGGCTAAGGTTGATACAACGAGAAGTGGTCATGGGAAGTGGTTTATTGATTATAATTGGGATGATGGAACCATTATGCAACAGACGCCAGATGCCAGAAGGCAGGTAAATTGGAATTATGATAACCAAGTGGATTTTATCTTTAGGGTTTTGGTGATGGTTAACAGAACACAACATTATTAGATGTCAGTGGTGGAATGGTATAGGTAGATAGATGATAGATTAGATAGCTAGCTAGCTAGATGATGATAGATAGATGATGATAGATGATAGATAGATAGATGATAGATAGATAGATAGATATAGATAGACGATAGATTGATGATAAATATAAATAAATATAGATGATAAAGCATAATAAAAATTCAGGATCTTTTGTCCAGTTTTCAGACATGAATCAGTTTTCAGACACTGAATCTGTTGTTGATTGAAAAACTAAATAGATTCCAGGAATACATCAGTTCTTGCTACATCATGGAAAATATGCACAGTTTTATTCATCTTGTCTTACTTGAAAGGGACCAATAGACAAAACTGAATATGGAATTTGTGGGACCCAATGCTAAATAAATGTGAAGAAACCAGTGTTCTAAAAGTATTAAGATTTCAAGACAGTAACAGGAGAGCATTGAACCAAGTGCAGGACCCTCTGATCATAGGCTCTGTGTGACTGCACAGGTCTCATGCCCATACAATTGGCCCTGCTCACAGTTCTTAACTTGTACAACTCTACATTGAGGAATGGTGATAATAAGACAATTTGAAGACCATTGGATGACGGGTCTGACTTCCTGTTGATACTCAAATCCTAACATGTCACACGGTTCAGTTGAGTGAGAAAAATTGAGGTTAGATAGGAAATGGAGTCCTAGCCCCAAATTCAGCATACAGTTGGTCCACTGGATTCTTAGATCTACTTAGTAATCATTTTACTGAAAGTCACATCTTCTATAGCTTAGTATTTTCATTCATTCATTACTATCAGTAGTGAGATAGCAAAAATTTGGTGAGAGGAGTCAGTGGAAAATTATGAACTTGCTCTTATTTCATTATATCATAAACTGTTCATATATTTAAACATAGGAAATAATCCAGGTGCCTGCAGGACACTCACATTTAATTTGGGGGGAGAAGGATGTATAGAAAGAGAACATAAAATTTAGCTTACTGCACCTATTTATCAGTCAGATCTTTCATCAAAATATTAGGATGATTGTAAAATAGCCATTCCCATTTTTAAATAGAATCTTGTGTTACCTCATTTTCTTCTTCTTTTTTTAAAGATTTTATTTATTTATGTGAGAGAGAGCAAAAGCGAGAAAGATCACAGAGGGAGAGGGAGAAGCAGACCTGCAGAGATCCCGGGCCCCTGGGATCATGACCTGAGCTGAAGACAGACGCTAAACTGACTGAGCCACCCAGGCACCCCCTCATTTTTCTTTTTTTACTCATTTTATTCTTTCACATAGAAATAAAAATAAAATTTTCCCATTTTAGTAATAATTTAAAATGTTCTTTTCTAACTGCACATTTTTTATCCACATTAATCTAGTTCAGTTTTTAAATATGTGAAACCATGCATTCTTTACTTCATATAATCTCTGTGATTTAACTTGATGTATTTGCATGTCCTAAATTTGTGCTAAAAGCTATTTCAACTTTTTTTCTACAAATAAATAAAACACTCCCTAAATGTTCAGTTAAATTCATAAATCTAAATATTTTACTACATGCTAACATAATTATTGATATTCTCAATATTTGCCAATTTTATTTGGAATTATATTTCAGATAATTATATAATCACTTTTTTAAGCTATTTGGCCAATTTTGATCTGTATTTGCCTTTGTTTTCCTTATTTCTTTTCTCTAGAAAAACTAATAATTTTAGACAATTCTGGTAATTCTTTCCTAACCTTGTACTTACACCCTCAAACCATTTTTTTTTTTAAAGATTTTATTTATTTATTTGAGAGAGAGAATGAGACAGAGAGAGAGCATGAGATGGGGGAGGGTCAGAGGGAGAAGCAGACTCCCTGCCGAGCAGGGAGCCTGATGCGGGACTCGATCCCGGGACTCCAGGATTATGACCTGAGCCGAAGGCAGTCGCTTAACCAACTGAGCCACCCAGGCGCCCCCTCAAACCATTTTTGACATACTGCTTCTTAGATGGGGATACACTAAAAGTACAAAATACTAGGGTGCCTATTGGCTCAGTTGGCTAAGCATCTGACTTTTGATCTCAGCTTAGGATTTGATCTCAGGGTCATGAGTTCAAGCCCTGCAAAAAAAAAGGGAAAAAAAAGTACAAAATACAAATCTAAATTTCACAGTCTCAATTTTTGAATCTTGTTATAATCAGCATTCTCAAAATATATAAAAAATGTTAGTACCTTTTAATTATACAGTTATATGTGTTCACAAGGGATATTCAAAGTGTCATTCTTCAGAAAGTTTGCTATTAAGTTTCAAATTAAAAGCATGGTAAGTATATCTTGCAATAAAAAAATAAATATTCTGATATGAAAACACTATTTGAAAACAAGAAACAGAAAAGATGTCTCTTTATTATTTTAGATTTTAATTTTCTTTTCAGATTTGAACAGAAAGAGAATAATAGTTCATCCTTTTTCATTCAGACTTATTGAACCAATTTATTGTTTTAATCAGGTACAAAATAAGACACATTATAGATAAATGGGAAAAATATGATAGATTCTTTGGTGATGTAAACACCTCACTTCAGATTTGTATTAAATATGAACATGTCAACAGAGTTTAAGGGATGAGAACCATTTCACAAAGTGAAGAAATGAAAACTTGACTTCAAAAACATTTCACTTTGTATCTTTAAACAAAATAGTCCTCTGTCCTTCTCCTTAGCAATTATTTTCATACAACTTAATTTTCTCTGCATTTGGGTGGCTTGTTCTATCCTACTAAAATTGGGTTTTCTTGACATAGTGGGAAACTATAACCAGATACACCAAATCGTATAACCTCCTGCCTATGTCATCCTAATCCCAATCTAACCACAATAAAAATCAAAAGCCAATCTTCTTTCTCAAGACTTTTCAGACCTGCTTTGGGGGAAAAGGCACAATTATGGAAGTAATAAATCTTTACATATCTTCCTGGTGTGTGTGTGATGTCTTGACATCTGAACCAAATTTTGGGTGGTATTCTCTCCTGTTTATATAAAGTGGGAATTATATATTCTCCTGTACCATATATATATATATATTTGGATTCAAAGTTATGAATTTATATATCAAAATATATGAGAAATGATGCAAGTTAGATAAAGTATTTTGTAGTGAAATAAATAAAAATAAACCCAAAGCCATTTCAATTTATCACTCAAAGCCAGGCTTTCTGCACATTTTGTAAACTTTTTACATGTATCCCCAAGAAAGGAAAAAAAAAAAAACCTCTGATTTTGTTGCTAAAGAAATAATTACACTAGCTTTTTGCCTACCATACACCTTATCCAGCTATTCAATATCTTTCTCCCAGCAAAAACATATATATATTTTTTTTCCCAAGGCAAAAAATAGAACCTACTGCAGTTTGGTTCTGTAATAGAATAAATTATAACCACATATAAAAATATATAGTTTTATTATACAAATAGTTTTAATATCAGATCTTCTGAATTCAATATAGAAATCTATATTGAATGACCTCATTATGATTAAGTTATTTAATTTAATTTTGTAGTTGAGAAAATCTCATTTTCTTGATCATTAATTGAATTTACAATACAATGACATAAAAAAAAAGAAGAAAGGCTATATTTTCTGGGCCTATATTTTGAAATGTATTTTACATTTTTTAGTCTTTTAATTTTTTTTCTTTTATCTACATCAATGGAAACCATTGTGTCTGCTCACTAGAGACATATAGTTTTATTAATCTTTTATAGGCAGGTTAGATACCAAAAATATTTTTTTCTTATCTATGAGATTCATTTATCTGATTTGTTTATTTATCTGATTCATCTGATTTGCTTAATTGTTTTTTCCATTCTTCATTTGAAAAAAAAATTCTGAAAAAGAAAAGCACTATTTTATTATTTTTGTTTTACTCAAAATTTTTGTATTATTTTTTAATAATTGTTTTCCAGATTCCAAAATATTGTCTCTATTTTCATAGGAGAAAATTCCCTTTTATTCATGAATTCATTTGAATTTACTAACTTGGTTTCATTTCTCAACATAAATAATCACAAAGATTTTTTCTTTTTTTTTTGTAAATTCAATTAGCTGAAGTAGAGTACATCATTAGTTTCTAATGTAGTGTTCAATGATTCATCAGTTGCATATAACACCCAGTGCTCATCACATCATGTGCCACCTTAATGCCCGTCACCCAATTACCCCATGCCCCACCCCCTCCCTTCCACAACCCTCAGTATGTTTCCCAGAGTCCAGAGTCTTCCATGGTTTTTCTCCCTTTCTGATTTCTTCCCATTCAGTTTTCCCTTCTTTCCCCTATGATCCTCTGTGCCATTTCTTATATTTCACATATGGTTGAAACCATATAATTGTCTTTCTATGATTGACTTATTCCGCTTACCATAATACCCTCTAGTTCCATATACTTCAATGTAAATGGTAGGTATTCATTCTTTCTGATGGCTGAGTAATATTCCATTGTATATATGAATGACATCTTCTTTATCCATTCATCTGTTGAAGGACATCTTGACTCCTTCCACAGTTTGGCTATTGTGGACATTGCTGCTATGAACATTGGGGTGCATGTGCCCCTTCATTTCACTACATCTGTATCTTTTGCTGAGTCATAGGGTAGCTCTATTTTTAACATCTTGAGGAAACTCCATTTTGTTTTCCAGAGTGGCAGCACCAGCTTGCATTCCCACCAATAGGGTAATAGTGCTCCCCTTTCTCCACATCCTCAGCAATATTTGTTGTTTCCTCTTTTGTTAATTTTGGCCATTCTAACTGGTGTGAGGTGCTATCTCATTGTAGTTTTGATTTGTAGTTCCCTAGTGCTGAGTGATGTGGAGCATTTTTCCATGTGTCTTCTGCCCATTTCTTGATTGGATTATTTGTTTTTTGGGTGTTGAGTTTCATAAGTTATGTATAGATCTTGGGTACCAGCCCTTTATTTGATATGTCATTTGCAAATATCTTCTCCCATTCTGTCAGCTGCCTTTTAGTTCTGTTGACTGTTCCCTGTGTTGTGCAGATGTTTTTTTTTTTTTTTTTTTTTTATCTTGAAGAAGTCCCAATAGTTCATTTTTGCTTTTTTTTCCCTTGCCTTTAAAGATGTGTCTTGCAAGAGGTTACTGCAGCCAAGGTAGAAGAGGTTACCCCCTGTGTTCTCTAGGATTCTGATGGATTCCTGTCTCACATGTAGGTCTTTCAACCATTTTGAGTCTATTTTTGTGTATGGTGTAAGGAAATGCTCCAGTTTCATTCTTCTGCATGTGGCTGTCCAATTTTCCCAGCACCATTTGTTGAAGATACTGTCTTTTTACATTGGCTATTCTTTCCTGCTTTGTCGAAAATTAATTGACCATAGAGTTGAGGGTCCATTTCTGGGTCTCTATTCTGTTCCATTTATCCTTGTGTCTGTTTTAGTGCCAGTACCAAGCTGTCTTGATGATCACAACTTTGTAATATAGCTTGAAGTCCAGGAATTGTGATGCCACCCACCCGTTTTGGTTTTCTTTTTCAACATTCTCCTGGTGATTCAGGGTCTTTTCTGGTTCCATACAAATTTTAGGATTATTTGTTCCAGCTGTGTGGAAAATGTTGATATTATTTTGATAGGGATTTCATTGAATGTGTAGATTGCTCTAGTTAGCATAGACATTTTCACAATGTTTATTCTTCCAACCCATGAACATGGAATATTTTTTTTTCCACTTCTTTGTGTTTTTCTCAGTTTCTTTCATAATTGTCTTGTAGTTTTTAGAATATAGATCCTTTACCTCTTTCGTTATGTTTATTCCTAGGTATCTTATGGTTTTGGGTGCAATTGTAAGTGGGATTGGTTCTTTAATTTCTCTTCCTTAAGTCACATTGCTAGTGTAGAGAAATGCAACTGATTTCTGTGCATTGGTTTTATATCCTGCCACTTTGCTGAATTCCTATATGAGTTCTAGCAATTTTGGGGTGGAGCCTTTTGGATTTTCCACATAAAGTATCATGTCATCTGAGAAGAGAGAGAGTTTGACTTCTTCTTTGCCCATTCAGATGGCTTTTATTTCTTTTTCTTTTCTGATTGCTGAGGCTAGGACTCCTAGTACTATGTTGAACAATAGTGTTAGAGTGGGCATCCATGTTGTGTTCCTGATCTTAAGGGAAAAGCTCTCAATTTTTCCCCATTGAGAGTATTTGCTGTAGGCTTTTCATAGATAGCTTTTAATATATTGAGGTATGTTCCCTCTATCCCTACATTTTGAAGAGTTTTAATCAAAAAAGAATGTTGTACTTTGTCAAATGCTTTTTCTGCATCAATTGAGATGGTCATATGGTTTTTGTCTTTTCTTTTATTAATGTGCTCTATCACATTGATTGACTTGTGAATGTTGAGCCACGCTTGCAGCACAGAAATAAATCCCACTTGGTTGTGGAGAATAATCCTTTTAATGTACTGTTGGATCCTATTGGTTAGTATCTTTGTGAGTATTTTGGCATCCATGTTCATCAGGGATATTGGTCTGTAATTATCCTTTTTGATGGGGTCTTTAATTTTGAGATCAAGGTAAACTGGCCTCATAGTTTTCTTTCCATTTCTATTTTTTCAAATAGCTTCAGTAGAATAGGGATTATTTCTTCTTTAAATGTTTGGTAGAATTCCCCTGGGAAGCCATCTGTCCCTGGACTCTGGTTTTTTGGGAGGTTTTTGATTACTGCTTCAATATCCTTGCTGGTTATTAGTCTGTTTAGATTTTCTATTTCTTCCTGTTTCAGATTTGGTAGTTTATACATCTCTAGGAATGCATCCATTTCTTCCAGATTGCCTAATTTCTTTACATATAGTTGCTCATAATATGTTCTTAAAATTGTCTGTATCTCCTTGGTGTTGTTCATGATCTCTCCCCTTTCATTCATGATTTTATTAATTTGGGTCCTTTCTCTTTTCTTTTGGATAAGTCTGTCCAGAAGTTGCTTGATCTTATTAATTCTTTCAAAGAACCAGCTTCTAGTTTTGTTCTTTTGGTTTCTATTTAATTGATTTCGGCTCTAAACTTTATTATTAGAGCTTGGGTTAGGCTTTATTTGCTGTTCTTTCTCCAGCTCCTTTAGGTGTAAGGTTTGCTTCTGTATTTGGGATTTTTCTAATGTTTTGAGAGAGGCTTGTATTGCAATATACTTCCCTCTTAGAGCCACCTTTGCTGTACCCCAAAGGTTTTGAACAGATGTGTTTTCTTTCTTCCTTTTTTTTTAAGATTTTATTTATTTGACAGGAAAGACATGGTGAGAGCGGGAACACAAGCAGTGGGAATGGGAGAGGGAGAAGCAGGCTTCCTGCAGAGCAGGGAGCCCAATGTGGGGCTCAATCCAGGACCCTGAGATCATGACCTGAGCTGAAGGCAGATACTCAATGACTAAGCCACCAGGCACCCCTGAACAGATATGTTTTCATTCTCATTAGTTTGAATAATTTTTTTTTAAGTTCTTCTTTAATTTCCTGGTAGATATTCATTCTTTAGTAAGATACTCGTTAACGTCCAAGTGTTTGAGTTCCTTCTAAATTTCCTTTTGTGATTGAGTTCAAGTTTCAAAGCATTGTGATCTGAAAATATGCAGGGAATAATATCAATTTTTTGATATTGGTTGAGACCTGATTTGTGACCTAGTATGTGATATATTCTGGAGAAAGTTCCATATGCACTAGAGAAGAATGAGTATTGTATTGTTTTAAGATGGAATGTTCTGTATATATCCATGAAGTCCATCTGGTCCAGTGTGTCATTTAAAGCCCATGTTTCTTTGTTGATCTTCTGTTTAGATGATCTGTTCATTGTTGTGAGTGGGGTGTTGAAGTCCCCTACGATTAATGTATTATTATTAATGGGTTTTTTACTTTGGTTATTAATTGGTTTGTATAGTTGGCTGCTCCCATGTCGGGAGCATAAATACTTATAATTGTTAGATATTCTTGTTAGATAGACCCTTTAAATATGATATAGTGTCCCTTTTCATTTCTTACTACAGTCTTTGGGTTAAAATCTAATTTGTCTGATATGAGGATTGCTACCCTAGCTTTCTTTTAAGGTCCATTATCATGGTAAATTGTTCTCCACCCCCTCAGTTTCAGTCTGGAGGTATCTTTGTGTCTAAAATGGGTACTTTGTAGACAGCATATGGATAGGTCTTGCTTTTTTATCCAATCTGATACCCTGTGTCTTTTGATTGGATCATTTAGCCCATTTTTATTCAGAGTAACTATTAAAAGATATGAATTTAGTGCCACTGTACTGCCTGTAAATTCCCTGTTTCTGTAGATTGTCTCTGTTTCTTTCTGGTCTTTGTGACTCTTGGGCTTTCTCTTCACATACAGGATCCCCCTTAATATTTCTTGCCAGGCTGGTTTGGTGGTCACATATTCTTTCAATGTCTTTCTGTCCTGGAAGCTCTTTATCTCTCCTTCCCTTCTGAATGACTGCCTTGCTGGATAAAGTATTCTTGGTTATGTTCTTCTCCTTTAGTACCCTGAATATATCATGCCAGCCTTTTCTGGCCTGCCAGGTTTCTGTGGATAGGTCTGATGTTAGTCTGATGTTCCTCCCTCTGTACGTAAGGCTACTCTCAGGATTCTCTTTTTTTTCTGTAAAATTCACAAGCTTCACTATTGTATGTCAGGGTGTTCTATTTTTATTGATTTTGGGAGGGGTCCTCTCTGCCTCTT
The DNA here is from genome assembly GCF_004348235.1 of Phoca vitulina. Lineage (NCBI taxonomy): Eukaryota > Metazoa > Chordata > Mammalia > Carnivora > Phocidae > Phoca > Phoca vitulina. The sequence goes on from NW_022589737.1 coordinate 14,387,144, forward strand.
GTACATGCATACTTGTTTCCTTCCCCAGATTAGGGAAGTTCTCAGCTATGATTTGCTCACATATACCTCTGGCCCCCTTTCTCTCTTTCCCCTCAGGCACACCAATAATTCTGACATTGGTTCTTTTCAGGGCAACATTAATTTCTCAAAGCCTTTCTTTATGGGCTATTAGTTGTTTTTCTCTCTTTTCCTCAATTTCCTTCTTTTCAATCAACCTGTCTTCTAGATCACTTACTCTGTCTTCTGCCTCATTCATCCTAGCTGTTAGAGCAGCCAATTTAGACTTTATTTCAGTTACAACATTTTTAAGTTCAGCCTAATTAGATCTCATTTCTACACTAAGATTCTCTACTGTCTTTTATGCTTTTTTCAAGCCCAGCTATTAACTTTATAATTGTTATCCTGAATTCCATCTCTGACATCTTAATTATATCCATATTGATTAGATCTGTGGCAGAGAACATTACTTCTGGTTCTTTCTTTTGTTGTGAATTCCTCCTTCTCATCATTTTGTCCAGAGAAGAGCAAGTGAGCAGAATCAAAAATATCAACCATGACCCAAGCAAAATACACACTATACAAATCTGAAGTGGTTGGAAGCCAAAACAGAAAAGCAAACAAAAACAAAACAGAACAGAACAAAAAAGAAAAAGAGAATGAGAAAAGGTGGGGGGAAGAGAATATAATCTCAAAGGATGGACAAAGCAGGGTGATCTACTTGTTCCTGAGTGAATTTTGGTCTGTGTGTTAGAAGACACCAAATCCCAAAATTGCAAAGAAAGCAAAACATATATATACAAAAATAAAAGTGGGTAGAATGAAAAAAGTCCAAAAATGAAGCATTATATCTATAAAATGTAGATGTAAAAAATAAAGTTAAAAAGCAACTTAAAAACAGAGTTGATGGAATAAGAAACTAGTTGAAATTGGAAAAGAGTAAAAAAAAAAAAAGAAGAAGGAAATGGAAAATTTTAGACTGAAAGATAAAGGAATCATGAGAAAAAAACCTCGAGCTCTATGTACAATTTTCCCCTGTGCTAGAGTTTTACAGTTTTGTGAGATCCATAAATTAGTTTGCACATGTTCTTATAGTTTGTTTTCTGGGAGAGGGGCCTGCTGTGCTTCTTCTCAGGTGTCTTTGCCTGAGCAGAGTTGCAACGTCCCTTGCCAGGGGCTGGGCTCAGTGTAAGCTGGTCCTCTGTGTGGCTTTTGTTCCCTGAAGGCTTTCCCACCTCTTTAGAGGATTAAAATTAAAATGGCTTTGCCCCAATCTCTGGGCCCAGAGCTGAAAGGCAACAGTCCCCCCTCTTCAGCAAACCCTTGGTACAATCAATCTTCACCTTTGTATGTGCCAAACTCCACAGACTCCTGTGGTGTGGGCCCACAGCAATCTTCTGGGGGGGTGGTGTCTGAGGGACCCATGTCACTGTCCTTTGTGGGCCCTGGAGCTGAAAGTGGTAGCAGGCTCTTGCGTGTATCTGCTCCACTGCTCCCGGGGGACAGTTGAGTGTCTCCCCACTGTTCTTTCTGGGACCGCCACCCTGAGAGCTGTTGCCCAGTCCTGGCACACCCGTTTTGCCCTTCCTGTGGGATGGCAGATGGTCAGTGCATTCCACTCCTTTTCAGGGTGCTCAGGGGAGAGTTGTCACCTGACTGGCCCAACTCATGGTTTATGGTGACTAGAGCTGAGCCCCTCCTGGGCTCACTGACAGTAACCAGTTTCCGCACTCCACTGCTTGGGCACTGTACCGGCTCAGGCACCCACGTTCATTCTGTGACTCCTGGGATCCTGAGACCACATTGACCAACCTAGAATTCTGCTTTTTCATCCCCTGAGCCTCTTTCAGACAGGGATGTCTCTCATTGGAGCAGGTTTCTAAGGGTTCTGATTTTGCACTCTAGGGCTATATCACTTTCTGGTAGCTGGCTTATGAAAATTCCCTGCCCCTCCATTTATCTTCTGATATCTCCCCAAAGATTCATATCTCTGTACCTCCTACTTTGCAAAAAGCAGTCACCTTTCTACTTGTAGAGTTCCAGATATATTTTCTTACATCTTTGGCTGAATTCATGGGTGTCCAGAATGGTTTGATAGTTAACCAGCTAAATTCAAGGGACCCGATGAAACAAGTTCCCTTACTCTTCCTCCATCTTGCCTCCTCCCTCCAATGACAAAGATTTTTATTTTTAATGTTGACTCTTAGATCCCTAAAATGACATGGTGAGTTTGAGGTTTTATTACTTTTTTTTTTAATTCGTAATACTTTTTACCCTGAAGTAACTTTATCATTGCTTTGTTAATTTTTTAAATTAAAAGTTCTTTCATTCTGAAGTGTGGCTTGGGAATCATCCATGTACAATATATGCTGATTAAAAAATAGCAAAAGCAGAATTATCTTTCAAAGTCCAATAAATATTCAGCATTTCTATTATGAAATAGAAAAAATATTCTTGGCAATAAAAACAGCATTTATTTATAAAGAAGAAATTACAGTAACTACTGTCCATCTTTAGGAAATCTAAAGTATCCTCCCACTCACGAAGGAAAATAAGCTCTTTCTCCTCCTCTATCTCTCCAGGCTCCCTCTGGAGATCTCTTGTTAGAACCCACTGAATATTTGACCTGTCAGAGAGCCCTCACTCCTGTTACACTTAACATTTGCAAATCTTTCTAGGAGTAAGCAGCAATAGTCATGGATAACTTAAGGAATCACTGTTTAATTCATGCAAATTCTTGTTTTCATCTCATTATTTGTTCCTTTAGATAACAAGTACTCACTAGTCACCTAATATGTTTCTGGAATTTTGCAAAAGCCAGTGGGAACATAGGATAAGGGCCACTAAAGTCTTCCCAGAAATGGTAGGCAAAGAAAACGTGCTTGGACTAGATTTGAGAAGTAAAGGTCATCATAAGTGTCCTCCTCAATCCAATACCTACTGCAGGAGGGTTGGGATGGTGCATGGAGAAGCACTCCAGACAAATGAAGCATCATAGATCAAGTAGTTAATAGTATTACATGCAGTAGAGACAGGATTTGGAAGAAACTCTAGGCTACTAGGATTTCACTGGCATGGCTTAGGAAATTTCAAAAGGATATATTTAGTTAAGATATAAAAATAAAATAATATACATAAAGCAAATATGATCAGTTTATATTAAAGAATATACTATTTTTCCACAGAGAATTTTTGTAAATGAGTTTCATAAAAAGGTGATAGCAACATGGAAAAGAGACAGAATAGGAAATTAAAAGACATCTGAGTTAAAGCTCACTTTCCTTGCATCTTTTCTTTTCTTTTTTTTTAAGATTTTATTTATTTGACAGAGAGACACACAGCGAGAGAGTGAACACAAGCAGGGGGAGTGGGAGAGGCAAAGGGAGAAGCAGGCTTCCTGCGGAGCAGGGAGCCCCATGCGGGGCTTGATCCCAGGACGCTGGGATCGTTACCTGAGCTGAAGGCAGACGCTTAATGACTGAGTCACCCAGGTGCCCCTCCTTGCATCTTTTCTTTCTTATTTCCTCTCATTTTCATTTGCTAGCTGTTAAGTGCACAGAATAGGAATTCAAATAACATTGAAAAAAATGTTTATAACAAACTCACATTCCAGTTATTGAACATAGATATGTAATGTTACAGAAATGTAATAATTATTTTAGCCCACATTTTAAACTATTTATTATGTGATACTTTTCTAATTGTTTTTATCTATCAATTGATCAATCTATAGATAATAGCTCCTTTAATTTTTATTAAATATCACAATATGAAATATTGATAAAAACTACTGTTATCTCCATATTACAATTTGATAGAAAGTAAGGCTGGGGCAACTGGGTGGCTTGGTCGGTTAAATATCCAACTCTTGATTTCAGCTCAGGTCTTGATCTAATGGGTCATGATCTCTTGGGTCATGAGACTGAGCCCCAAGTGGGCTTGGTGCTCAGCAAGGAGTCTGCTTGAAGATTCTCTCCCATCACCCCTCCCTCCCACTCACACATGCTCTCTCTCTCTCAAATGAATAAATAAATCTTTTTTAAAATTATAGAAAGTAAGGCAAAGGAAAGTTGGGTGTATTGCCAAATTTACACAGACAATATCGTCTAGAGCCAGGATTTGGAACTCAGTGTAATTTATCTGGAGTCAAAACACTTGATCTCACTCGATCTCTAAACTTTAAAAAGCTATGATAACAAGAGGAATAAAATAATTAATTTTGACTATACATCAAGAAAGTGTGGTAGCATTCAATATAAAGCACAGAATATTTAAACTTTATAAGTGTATTATTTCATTCAGATATTTATTCATCATGTTATCTCACCTGCATGTGCCAAACATTATGCAGGCAAGATATTAGTAAGTTGGAGTCCTTGATCACCATGTGCCTACATTAAAGTAGGAGAAAACAATTATATCAACAAATAAGTAAAATAAAAATTCTATCCAAGTGTTTTCCTGATATAAACAGAATGGGTGCTAACCAGCCATCTTTGCCATAGCTACTGTTCTTAATTCTTAAGATAAATTTGTCTAAATGAACTTTCAGGGAAATAAATATTATGAGGAGTAAATTAGTATTAGAATTCTAGTTCTAAACTCTTATGTAGTCTTCTCTGTTAATGAATTTGGCTGGTCCAATCCTTAACCGCAAGAATTTATGTTAATCTAGATGAAGGCAAAAATCTTAGTAAGGTTAAGGGAACTATTGTGAGCCTCTTTTCTCCTAAATCTCTAACCATCTTCTTTCTCTTAATCTAAATGAAATAGGAGCAACTTCTAATTTGATTCTGGGGTTTAGTATTAGGGTGCTGACTTGTGCACACATGCATAGCATATATCTCAACATTAATATTCTTCTTCCACCTGCCTGATACCTTGATACACCTGCCTATCTTTCAATTCATTTTCAACTCAAGCAAGAAAAATGGTACTGCATTTTTGGTCCCTCAAATCCCAATAAACTACATGAGAGATTAAGTAAATTATAAAATACATGTTGCTGAGTGACTATGTTCATACACAAAGAAAGAACCAGATAAATGGATACATTTTATGTGTGCTATCAAGCAGGTGGATGCATGGAGATAGGATGACCTTTATCTTAATAAATACAGTGTTCACCAGGGTGAATTTCTGTCAAGATGCTCACAGAGTTTAACAAAAGTCCTTATTTTAGAGCTTAGACCAAATTGCTTGTTCCCATTAAGAAAGACCTTTATGGCCTTTCTACATTTCTTTCCACAAAACTAAAAGCAGACTAAGCATTGGTGACAGCACTTGGTAAAAGTGATTATAGTGACATTTTAGATCTGTCAAGTCTTTCTGTAACTACTGCGCCGTAGGTAGCCTAATGAGACACAGTGCATAGTAACACAGTGAGAAAAACCCTTTAGAACTCTTGTTACAGTCATTTGAAGGGGGTTATAACTCTGAAGGCCATCATTTCCTGCTGGGTAGTGGAATCTTTTGGTAGCTACTGAATTGTAGCAAAATGTCTTGAAAGCAATTCTCTTTCAGTCATAACCACAGAAAGATTTAGATACACTGGGCTTCTGTTGATGATGGATACAAGCTTGGCATCTCTGGAACTGGAATTGAAATCCATGGCAGTGATTTCTAAGAATTCAAAGGTTTATTTAAATAACTCATCACTCCTATGCATATAAAGTGTAAATTTGCAGTGAATGGACTTAGACTATTTCTTAAATCACTTAGCTTTTTAATACCATGACCTTGTATTTTTCTGTCACAATAAGGTTTCAACTATTGAGAATGGTGCTGGTGATTGGACATTTCCTATAGAAAGATGATTGCAAAAATATATAGATTCAGAATAACTGAATATACAAAGTTTCTGATTTAGGGGAACTCTAGGAAAAAAATATGTCTGTCATTTTAACAAATATTTAATTAGAATTAACTTTATGTAACGCAGGCACCATGGTAAGAACGACGATTAAGGCATGATTGCTGTCTCAAAATAGTTCAAACTATACTGAAGAAGTAAGATATAATATAGTTATAACACAAGGCAGAATAAAATAAATGTGAAAATTTAGATGTCACATTTAAACATCTATTATTTGTTACTGTTATTCCCTTTATAACCCCTCACTTTTCAAAAAAAAAAAAAATATTCAAGGAAACTCACTATATATGAGTTAGTATGTGTTTGTATGATTGAATGTTTCATTTGTCTGTAGGATTCTTATAAGCCTGGAATAAAAGGAAGATGTGAAGGTATAAATAATTCATTTTAGCTCATGGAAAGATTTTCTTGCTATTTACTTCTAAAAGGAAATATCCATGTAATCACGTAAGATTCTATACCAGATACTGGTTATCTGTGTGAGCAATATCTTCTACATCTTTGCAGTTAAATTAGAAACGATTTTATTAAGATTTTTTGTTTATTATCTCCAAAAAAATCAATGCATATCATTAAACCATAACAAGTCTGAATGAACTCATTTAAGGTAGACTATGAATGTATTTTTCTAGTGAATTTGGCATGCTGGGAAATTGGAGTGGTAGTGAAAGAATGTTGTATACACAACATCTAGAGCAAGAAGTGAATAGGTCATGACTGCAATGGAAAAATTAAGATATTGATGTAGAATTTAATTTCAATATTAAGAATTAAAAAAGAGAGAGAGTATGTGTATTTTTTTCCTTGTGAATGATAATTAGTAAAATGTAGGGTTAGGAAATGGACTACATCTTGTACTATAACATTTATGATACTATTTAGTTTTTTAAAACACAGGACATGTAATACTTTAAATATATTTATTTATAACTCCACTGGATATCTGATTCTCCAAATCAAATCTTATCTGGATTGTTTTTAATTCTGATTGTGTGTCCCATACATCCCCTTAACCATTTAAGAACAAACTCATCAAAAACAGGAAAAAAATATTCCTTTTATTTTCAATATACCCAATCAAAATTTGTCATTTTTTTTCTTTTTTAAAGTAGGGGGGAGATACATGCTTTCAGGTATGAATGAATAAGCCATGGGGATAATAGGTACAACCTAAGGAATATAGTCAATGATATTGTAATAGTGTTATATGATGACAGGTGGTAGTTACATTTATCGTGAGTATAGCATAATGTGTAGACTTATTGAATCACTATGGCATACATCTGAAACTAATTTAACATTGTGTGCCAACTATAGTTCAATAAAAAAAGGAAAATCTGAATAGAAAGTAAAAAAAAAAAAAATCCCTGAAACTAATATAACATTGTATGTTAATTATATTTCAAAGAGTATAAAAAAATTCAAAAGACTGGAAAATCACCATTTTCTTTCAAGTAGATTCACTTAACAAACAAAAATACAAAATTTACTCTGTCCAAGACACTATGTACTGTACAAACTTTGATTAATTTAATAAGCACAACAACCCTACAGTAAATACACTAAATATAAGAGAACAGAGGCACAGAAAGGTTAAGGAATTTCCCCAATATTGCACAGAGAGTTAGCAGCAAAGGCTGATTGAAATCCAGTGGGTACCTCCAGCGGCTTTGCTCTTATACACTGTGCCTCCTCTCCATTGATATTTTATATCTGTTGCTCACTATACTCATTAATTATAGTCACATTTCACAAGAGGATGATTTCTGTTTTCATAAAATTATGCTGTATATCTGTCTTCTTCAATATAAAATTTATAATAAACTTTATGGTTACAGTGCACAATCAATTGAATTTCTTGAGACTAGAAGTACAGCAAATTCTATTTCAAAGTAGAAAGTATAACCACATAGAATAAACCACTTTCTCCTTAAGTCTATTATAGCAACAGAGATCTTGCCTCTAAGCCTGGTTAATGCCAAGATATAATAGCTTCTCAAAGAATGAAGGAACTGAATGAACTATAGCCTCATAATAAAACTTGCCTAAATCATGCACTTGCCATTTACTAACTACATACCATTTATCTATCATTGTGCTAAGTAGATTATATACATTATCCACTATCCTCTCAACAACACTGCAAATCATATGTCATTACTAATATGTTATACAGAAAAGAAAAAAAAAACAAACTCTGAAATGTTATATAACTTGGGCAAAATCACACAGTGATTAAGAGGCAGAGCTGTAATCCAAACCTAGCTCCATCCATCAGTGCACTTTGGAGTTGCTTACAGGGAGTACTTTTTTCTGAGTGCCCTTTAAAAGGAAACCCATGGGTTTAATGTGAACTTCATCCAGGTTATCTCAGGAAAGCTTAATTCCATTATCATTTCAATTCAAATTCAATTGATAGGGGAGCAATTAACATACCATATTATCCCTTTTTCTATATTAATTATCATTGACAGAACAGACTCTGAAACAAAGAGAAAATATTCCATTTTCTTCTTCAGCTGAGCATAATCATAAAGATGGCTTCATTTCAGAATAAGTTAGATAAGCAGAGCCTTCATGCATAGCCAGCAGCCCAAATGTACCTCTTGAATTTGCTTATATCTTATAGAATCCTAGTATTTCATCTTGCATGGCATGAACAATTCAGAGATGTAACTCTAGAATATGTAACCCTTCTGAAAACCTGGAGTATTTTTCAGATTTTCTTTCAAATCATCCCATGAGAGATAACCTACTAGTCATGTTTGAGATTCAAGCTTTACTCTACTCCCAGCAGGATGGGTGGCTTCATCCAGTAATTGTGGAAGGGATTAAGAGATACCCTTTGTTGTTTCTTTTGACATGTTTCAGTCAAGTAGATGGAAAGCAACTTATAAGAGAGAACTCTCACCCACTGTGACATATTGAAGAGCCAGTCACTGTGAAGCTACTTAAATTTTATCTATTTTTCTTTAGCCCACACTGTTTCCTAAGAAGGATTCCCTTCCTTTCCTCTTTTCTTGGGAACGAAGTCCATATGCTGAGTAGAAACCTCATTTCCGACCTCTCAGAACAAGTTTATTTTTACTGTTCAGTTAAATGTTATGGGGAGAATCAAAAGTCCATACTTGAAATATAAAGTGAACTTGTATTTGAACATTTTTCGTGATCTCACTGTATTTGCTAGCCATTCTTATCTGGAATGGGATTACTTTGGTTTAGGAATTTAGAACTTTCAAAATAGTCTTTAATTCTACATGTTGGATTACAAATGAATTTTTCTTTGAGAATAGAACTATACTCACCCAAAGAAAGACTTATCTTTGTCATTATATTTCATCCATTTTATGTTTAGTTATTAAAATGTATACTTCCTACTGGAATAATCAGAATGTCCTACTTGGCTATATTGATATTTAGTTTAATTGTCTTCCTATGATGATCACTACAGTATTTAAGATTTTTTTCATGCTCCAAGGATATTTTCTTAGCAATCGCTTAGATGCGCTTCAGTAGTTTCAAAATTTTTCAATATCTTTCTGCTTTTATCTACTTTAGAAATGAATGCATTTTGAAATTTCATTATGACACACTCTTTTATATACTCAAAATTTAGAATTATTTTTCCTCTTTAATCTTTGTGTTTATGATATGACAATACCATTCATTACTATTATTTATTTAATTCATTTCATTTCTGGGACAAATGTGTTTTTTTTTTAAATTTTATTTTATTATGTTATGTTGATCACCATACATTACATCATTGGTTTTTGATGTAGAGTTCCATGATTCATTGTTTGTGCATAATACCCAGTGCTCCATGCAGTACGTGCCCTCTTTAATACCCATCACCAAGCTAACCCATCCCCCACTCCCCTCCCCTCTAGAACCCTCAGTTTGTTTCTCAGAGTCCATAGTCTCTCATGGTTCATCCCCTCCCCCCCCCTCCGATTCCCGCCCCTTCATTTTTCCCTTCCTACTATCTTCTTCTTTTTTTTTTTTAACATATAAGGGACAAATGTGTTTTATAGCATTTTTGACATTCTTTAACCGAACAAGTGTTTCTTTAAATCATATTCACATTTAATACTCCAAAATTATTCAGAATTAAGCATCACTTTTGTTAATAATTATGCAAGTTATAATGAAAATCTCAATGTCTTTGGAATCAAATTATTTGCATTTAAGTATGGGCAAAGCCAGGACAGGCTACAACTGGTGGAGAATCCTAAACCTAGACAGACTAGATTCAAATCCCAATTCTATGACCTACTAACTGTGTATGATCTTGGATAAAAATGTGATCACAGTTCCTTTCTCTATTAATGGAGATAATAACCCATAATATTCGGAGTCAGAATGAAAAGAAAAATGATAACATATGTGTTTTGTATTCTTTATTATGCTTAAATCAATTACGACTCCATCTAGTCACATTCCAAGGCTCATAACTAAGGCTCAAAGAAATTCAGAAATATGGTCACATTTACACAAATGTTTCTTAATTAACAAGTTCAGGACTGATATAAAAGACATTTGTCTCCTAGGCTGGTGTTTCTACTAATGTATTCTAACAGCTATTTATAAATGAATGAAAGATAAGAAACTTTATTTTCTTGAGAGAAGTTAATGCAGAGAAAAAAATCATCAAGTTTGCTTTTGATCTTCATTTTTAGAACATCAGATCACATTTGTTTCTGCTTTTAAGGAAATGTAAAGCTGTATTCTTACTGTGGCAATTTCTTTCTTCTTTCCTTCTTCCTTCCCTCTTCTTTTCTTCCTCCTCTACCCACCACCTCCCTCCACACTTTCTTCTCTCTTCCTTTCTTCTTTCATTCTTTCCTTCTTTCATCTATCAATTTATTATTTATTTTCTTTAACCCACAATAGCATATTGAACCCATTGTGAGACAGTAATTTTGCTATTCTGGTAATGCAAAGACCAATAGGGTAGAGACCCTGACCTCAAAATGCCCTCAATCTAGTAATACATGATCTAAGCAGGAGTAGGTGGGGTAAGGTTAATGGCAGATGTAGAGAAAGAAAGTTCATATTTATAAAAGACTTTAAAGGTGCTTGGAATTTATAATTTTTACATATGTTTTCAGTTTTAACACACCCAAGAACTCTTTCATGTTTTATATATTAAGACATTGGGTTAATATGATTAAATAAATTTGTTGTATTCTCTCCATAGGTGGCAAATCTAGGGTACAAAAACTAGTTTAGCTTACTCTTAAACATATAATTTTACTTCATGTCTATATTAAATCCTAACCCCCAACACAACAAAAGTGTAACTTGCTGAATCAAAGAAAATATTTACAGATGATATAACCAATAAAGGTTAATATCCAAAATATATTAAAAAATAACATGGGGAGCTTGGGAAGACGGCAGAATAGGAGGATCCTGAGCTCATCCCATCCCACATTTACAACTAGTTATCATCCACATCCAAGTGATCTGAGTGATCTGAAGACTGGCAGAATAAACTCCACAACTAAATATAAAGAAAAAGTTGCATATGAAAGGTTAGGAAGGGCAGAAAAGCAGAGGGAAACTGCCTGCAGAAGGGAGAGAGCTTTGCGTGAAAAGAGGGCAATAGCCAAACTGTGGAAAGAGCCGAGATGCCCTTCAACAGATGAATGGATAAAGAAGATGTGGTCCATATATACAATGAAATATTACTCGGCCATCAGAAAGGGTGAATACCCAACTTTTACATCAACATGGATGGGACTGGAAGAGATGATGCTAAGTGAAATAAGTCAAGCAGAGAAAGTCAATTATCATATGGTTTCACTTATTTGTGGAACATAAGGAATAGCATGGAGGACATTAGGAGAAGGAAGGGAAAAACGAAGAGGGGGAAATCGGAGGGAGAGATGAACCATGAGAGACTATGGACTCTGAGAAACAAACTGAGGGTTTTTGGGGGGTGGGGAGATGGGTAAGCCTGGTGGTGGCTATTAAGGAGGGCACATATTGCATGGAGCACTGGGTGTTATACGAAAACAATGAAGCGTGGATCACTACATCAAAAACTAATGATGTATGGTGACTAACATAACATAATAAAATAAAATTTAAAAAAAAGGAAAGAAAAGAGGGCAGAAAAACAGACCCTAGTACCAGGGTGCTCATGGGAAAGACTAATCCCCACACTATTTGGCCTTAAAAACCAGAGGAGCTGAATTCTGTGAGTTTGTAAAATCAGTGGGATATGGTGCCTGGAGCTTTAAAAGACAGCTGACTCAGCAGTGGGCAAGTCACTGCCTTTAAAGAGACAGCAGCCTGCATGGGAAGGCAACATAAAAATGGCAGTTTACATACTGCAAGGGCAAACAAGAGAAAGATTGTTCATAGTGATTTTGGAGAGTGTTGGGGGACTTCTCTGAAAATGAGGTAGCTGGCACTCACCATTTTCCTCCCCTGCACAATAGCAGAAACACAGAGCCACCTCCTGGAGGCTAGACTGCACAGAAACCTGCCACCTAACCTGCTAGCAGTACACCACACCCACTCTAGGATTGCTAGTCTCTGCCCTGGGCTCAGAGCAAATTTAGTTAAAGCCACACAAACCTAGCCCAGCCTCCACTCTGCACCCAGCTATCTTCCAGCCCTATGCCCAACCTTGAGCCTTGGTCACCCTAGCAAGAAAATCCAGCCACTGCAGTGCTTCAGGGAATCTGTCATAAGACTAGTGTTCTAGCTCAAAATTGTTAGCACCTTGGCCCTGATCCCAAGTTCCCCAGTGGGTACACTCCCTTAGAGCTGGCCTGCCTGGGTTCTGCTAATACCACAGAGCTCAAGCACAACCCACAACAGGCAGAGAGTGAGTGCAGATGACTGCATGGAAAGGAAAAGTGACTGACACAACAGCAGGGTGCAAGCAACACATATAGGATACTGGCCTGAAGTGCCAGGTTCTGGTGGGTAGGAGACATTGCACTATAGGGTACTCCAGGACCTCTTCATAAAGTCACTCCTTTTTTTTTTCTTTTCTTTTCTTTTTTTGAGATTTATTTATCTATTTGAGAGAGAGAGATGAATGGAGGGAAGGGCAGAGGGAGAAAGAGAGAATCTTAAGCAGGTTCCCTGCTGAGAGCAGAGCCCAACATAGGGCTCAATCCCAGGACCCTGAGATCATAACCTCAGGCAAAATCAAGAGTTAGGCACTTAATCAACTGAGCCACCCAGATGCCCATAAAGTCACTACATCCAGGAACATAAAACATAGCTGACTTTGCTAATAGACAGAAACAGACCCCGAGAGGCAGACAAAAGGAGAAGACAGAAAAATTTATCCCAAATGAAAGAACAGGAAGAGGCCATGGCTTTGATGAACAGATCACCTAAACATAAAATAAACAAGGAAAAAATGGCTTTGAATGACACACTGGACCAGATGGATCTAACAGATACATTCAGAACATTCTACCATAAAACAGCAGAATACGCATTCTTTTCAACTGCATGTGGAACATTCTCCAGAATAGACCACATATGGCCCACAAAACAAACTTCAACAAATTCAAGAAGATTTAAGTCATACCATGCATCTTTTCTGAACATAATACTGTGAAAATAGAAGTCAACCACAAGATAAAATCTGGAAAGACCACAAATACATGGAGGTTAAACAACATGCTACTAAACAATGAATGAGTCAACCAGGAAATAAAAGAAGAAATATAAACATGTGTGGAAACAAATGACCATGAAAACACGATGATCCAAAACTTTTGGGACACAGCAAAAGCTGTTCTAAAAGGGGAGTTTATAGCAATACAGGCCTAACTCAAGAAGGAAGAAAAATCTCAAATAAACAACCTAACCTTACACTCATAGGAACTAGAAAAAGAACAACAAGCAAAACCTAAAGCCAGCAGAAAGAAGAAAATTAAAAACAACAATAACAACAACAACAGAATAGATCAATGAAATCAAGAGCTAGTTCTTTGAAAAAAAATCAATACAATTGATAAACTTCTAGCCAGACTTATAAAGAAAAGAACAGAAAGGATTCAAATAAATAAAATCATAAGTGAGAAAGAAGAAATAAGAGCCAACACTGCAGAAATAAAAGCAATTATAAGGGAATATTATGAAAACCTGTATTCTAACACATTGGACAACCTAGAAGAAATAGATAAATTCCTACAAACATACAACCTACCAAAACTGGAAACAGGAAGAAATAGAAAATTTGAACAGGCCAATAACCAACAATGAAATTGAATCAGTAATCAAAAAACTGCCAACAAACAAAAGTCCAGAACCAGATGACTTCACAGGAGAATTCTACCAAACATTTAAAGACAAGTTAATACCTATTCTTCTCAAACTGTTTCAAAAACAAAAACAAAAAAATAGAAAAGGAAAGAAAACTTGGGAATTCATTCTGTGAGGCCAGCATTATCCTGATACCAAAACAGGATAAAAACACCACTTAAAAAGAGAACTCCAGGGCAATATCCCTGATGAACATAGGCACAAAAATCGTCAATAAAATACTAGCAAACTGAATCCAACAGTACATTAAAAAAAATCATTTACCACAATCAAGTAGGGTTTATTCCTAGGTTGCAAGCATGGTTCAATATTCACAAATCAATCAAGGTGATACATTACATCAATAATAAAAAAAAAAAAGGATAAGAACCATATGATCATTTCAATAGATGCTTAAAAAGCATTTAACAAAGTATAACATCTTTTCATGATTAAAAACCCTCAACAAAGTAGGTTTAGAAGGAACATACCTCCATATAATAAAGGCCAGCTAGAGAAAACCCACAGTGATACCATTCTTACTGGGGAAAACTGAGACCTTTCCCCTAAGGTAAGGACCAAAGACAAGGATGTCCTCTCTCACCAATTTTATTCAACATAGTACTGCAAGTTGTAACCAATGCAATTCGACAACAAAAAGAAATAAAAAGAAACCAAATTGGTAAGGAAATAGTAAAAGTTTCACTATTTGCAGATAACATGATATTCTGTAGAGAAAATCCCAAAGGGGTACCTGGGTGGCTCAGTCCATTAAGCATCTGACTCTTGGTTTTGGCTCCCAACATGATCTCAGGGTCTTGAAATCAAGCCCTGCATCAGGCTCTGTGCTCAGCACAGAGTCTGCTTGAGATTTTCTCTCGACTTCTTCCTCTGCCCCCTCCCCAACTTGTGTGCTCTCTCTCTCTCTTTCTAGAATAAATAAGTAAAGCTTTGAAAAGAAAAAAAAAAAGAAAACTCCAAAGACACCACCAAAAAACTGCTAAAACTGATAAATGAATTTAGTAAAGTTGCAGGACACAAAATGCAATGTACAGAAATCTGTGGTCTTTCTGTACACCAATAATGAAACAGCAGAAAGAGAAATTAAGAAAACAGTCCATTTACAATCTACAAAAAATAATAAGATACCTAGAAATGAACCTAACCAAAAGATGAAAGACCTGTACTCTGAAAACTATAAACAGCTGGGACTGGCCAGCAATCCCTGTACAGAGGGATGAAAGATTACTCCAAACTTTGCTGTGAAAGCGAGAAGGCAAGGGGGTCAATGCTTAGAGGCGAAGACCCTTTGACCTTCTTTGCTCCTGCTTTTATTGGTCCTTCAGGATAATCGCAAATCCTTATCACTGTTTCTCAAGCACTTGATGTGTGACAAGGGGTCTTTCTGGAAGTAGGAGGATCTGTTTATGGGAAAGATAGGATATGCTGATCTGCGTGTTCTACGAGTTCTGCTAAACAGAGCCTAAGGGACAATGCATACATCTCTTAGATCACAGGGCAGCTGTTTGGGCTAAGAAAGCTTCGGGGAAGGCAACTCCCTGCAGCATTCCAATGGCAGAGTGTTCATGCAGACCTCGGCATTCCAAAGGCCTACGCCCTTCTCCCAAAGCTTCCCTGCCCTCAGTGGCCTCCATGTTACGTTTTAGCAAGCCAGGTATTATGGCTGATTTCATGCTCTATGTTAACACCAACAATAAACCACTGATGAAAGAAATTGAAGATGACACAAAGAAATGGAAATACAGTCCATGCTTATGGATTAGAAGAACAAATATTGTTAAAATATCTATACTACCTAAAGCAATCTACACATTTAATGCAATCCCTATCAAAACACCAACAGCATTTTTCACAGAACTAAAACAAAAATTCTAAAATTTGTATGGAACAAAACAAGGACCAGGCATAGCCAAAGCAACCTTGAAAAGAAAAGCAAGGCTGGAGGTATCACAATCCAGAGTTCAAGTTGTATTACAAAGGTGTAGTAAGCAAAACAGTATGGCACTAGCACAAAAATACACACATAGATCAATAGAACAGAATAGAAAAAAACGAAATAAACCCATAACTACATGATCAATTAATCTTTCACAAAGCAAGAAAGAATATCCACTAGGAAAAGGACAGTCTCTTCAACAAATGGTGTTGGGAAAACTGGACAGCAACTTGCAAAAGGAAGAAACTGGATCACTTTATTACACCATACACAAAAATAAATCCAAAATGGATTAAAGACCTATATGTGAGACCTGAATCCATAAAAATCCTAGAAAAAAACAGAGACATTAACCTCTTTGACATTGGTTGTAGTAACATTTTTCTAGATATGT
The DNA here is from genome assembly GCF_004348235.1 of Phoca vitulina. Classification (NCBI taxonomy): domain Eukaryota; kingdom Metazoa; phylum Chordata; class Mammalia; order Carnivora; family Phocidae; genus Phoca; species Phoca vitulina. The sequence goes on from NW_022589737.1 coordinate 14,403,647, forward strand.
CTCCTGAGATAGGGGAAACAAAAGCAAAAGTAAACAATTGGGACTACATCAAAATAAAAAGCTTCTGCACAGTGAAGGAAACAATCAACAAAATTAAAGGCAACATATGGAATGGGAGAAGATATTTGCAAATAACATATCCAATAAAGGGTTAGTATTCAAGTAATATAAAGAACATCTACAACTCAACACCCAAAAATCCAACAGTTCATTAAAAAATGGGCAGAAGATATGAACAGATGTTTCTCCAAAAAAGACATACAGGATGCCAACAGACACATGAAAAGATGTTCATTTTCACTTACCATCAAGGAAATGCAAATCAAACTACAATGAGCTATTGCCTCAAACCTGTCACAGTGGCTAAAATCAACACAAGAAACAAGTGTTGGAGAGGATTTGGAGAAAAAGAACACTTGTGCACTATGGATGGGAATGCAAACTGGTGCAGCCATGCTGGAAAACAGTATGGAGTTTCCTCAGAAAGTTAAAAATAGAACTACCCTAGGATCCAGTAATTGCACTACTGTGTATTTTCCCAAAGAATACAAAAACACAAATTCAAAAGAATATATACATCTCTATGTTTATTGCAACATTATTTACAGCAGCAAAATACCCCAAATGTCCATCAATAGGTGAATGGATAAAGAAGAGGCATAGATATATAAAATGGAATATTATTCAGCCATAATAAAGAATGAAATATTGCCATTTGCAATGACATGGATGAAGCTATAGAGTATAATACTAAGCAAAATAAGTCAGTCAGGGAAAGACAATAGCATATGCTTTCACTCATACATGGAATTTAAGAAACAAACAAAACAAAGGGAAAAAAAAGAGAAAGAGGGAGCCAAGCTAAGAAACAGACTCTTAATTATAGAGAACAAACTGATGATTACCAGAGGGGAGAGAGGTGGAGGGATGGCTTAAATAGGTGATGAAAATTAAAGGGTCGACTTGTGATGAGCAATATCTGAAACTAATATAACACCGTATGTCAACTAACTGGAATTAAAATAAAAACTTAGAAATAATCCTACAACACAGTATTGAAAAAAAATTAAAAATGGGCAGAAGACCTTAATAGACATGTCTCCAAAGAAAATATACAAATAGCTAACACACATAAAAACATGCTCAACACCACTAATCATCAGGGAAATGTAAATCAAAACTAACAAATCAACAAAATATAATCTCACATCTGTTAGTATGGTTATTAAAAAGATAAGAAATAACAAGTGTTGGCAAGGATGCAGAGAAAGGGAACCCTCGTGTACTGTCAGTGGAAATGCAAAATGGTTCAACTACTATTGAAAACAGTATGGAGGTTTCTCAAAATATTAAATATAGAACTAGCATATAATCCTGCAATTTTAATTCTTGTTATTTATATGAAAAAAACCCACTAATATGAAAATATATATGCACCCCTATGTTCATTGAAGCACTATTTACAATAGCCAATTTAGGGAAGCAACATTAAGTGTCCATCAATAGGTGAATGGATAAACAAGATGTGTGTGTGTGCGTGTGTGTGTGTGTGTGTGTGTATACACACCTAGAGGGGATTATGGAAGTTAAAATAAGTCAAACAGGGAAAGACAGTTACTATATAATTTCACTTATATGTGGAGTTGAGAAAAACAAAATAAATGAACAATAACAAAAATTAATAACAGAAAAACAGTAACAGACTCATATGCAGAAAGCAATCCAGGGGTTTCCAGAGAAGAGAAGGATGAGGGACTGGGCAAAATGGGAGAAGAGGAGCAAAAGATACAAATTTCTAGTTATAAAATAAATAAGACACAGGGATACAATGTACAGCATAAAGAATATAATTAATAATATTAACAACTTTGTATGGTGACAGGTGGTAGGTAGATTTATCCTGGTACTTATTTCATATATATATATATATATACATGAATATATATATATACATAATATATATATATATATACATATATATACATAATTGTAATGTAATGTAAATATACATAAATTTATATATATATATTAAATTTATATATATATATATAAATGTTGAATCATCATGTTGTCCTTCTGAAACTAATATAATATTATGTGTCAACTACAATTCAATAAATATATTAAACCCTAAATTATCAATCATTATTACTTGTGTCTGCATTTACATAAATTTCCACATTAAAATCACAACCCATGGAATATGCTTTTCTGGATATTGTAATTTTGTTCATTCTTAAACACATTATATATACTTATATTAACTATAGTATTTGTGATTTATATTATATATATTTAGATACTCTACATGTAGAATATTTCATTTCATAAAATTCAGGAATAATGACCCTGTATTTTTCTTCTTCTAGGTTATCAAACCTTGTATTTTGTCCTCATATTAAGCCTTGTTATCACAGATGTTTTATGTCTTTTGATATAATACCTTAAACCCCTTTGAAACTTTTAACAGCTGACTCCCACTGTTCAGGAAAACACTGTGTTCAGAGGCAAGTTGATTTTACTTAGTTTTGTTACATGGAAATTTACTCTAACACTTTAGTAAATATCTAGATCTTAATCTGAATATTTTAAATGTTTGAGAAAGCCCATGTGCTACTCATTCAAGGAAGCAGGGGGTAGCTAATGGCTAGAAGTAATGACTTTTTTAGATGGCAGTGATAAATTCAACTCAAATGAGAAGCATAGTGTTGTTCAATAATAGACCTAAAAACAAGTCCTCTAAATAGTGGTGATATATTTTGGGTATGAAGAATTATTTCAGGTCTATTTAGAATCTAATGTTAGTCATAAGCTAAGATGGGGGAAATTAATAAAAATAAAATTTAGATGCTAAAAATAACAATTATATTTCTTACATTTTTCCAAACTCAATTACTTGTATTGAGAAAAAAATCTCAGAATAACAGTATCAAGAGAAAATTATTAATAATAGGCATAAGAGGAAAATGTTATGAAAATACATTGAAGAAAGTATAATTTAATTGCTTTGCAAGACAGGTTTGGTAAAAGAACAGGTTTGGTATAGAGTATGAAATCACTATGTTGTACACCTGAAATTAATGTAACATTGTGTGTCAACTATACTTCAATAAAAAAAAGAAGGGATAAATATGTCAGAATGTAAAACTGTCTTTATGGAATTCAAGAAGATGAACATAGCTACTAAGATAACCACATTATGTTCCATAGCAAATATCCAACAGGTACCCCAGTTATAGTAAATGGGGCTAGAATAAGCTATTTGGAAATATTAGGAACTTGACCAGCTATCTAGGATAACCAATAAGTTTCTATAGACTTCAATGGTCTGTAACAAAAGGGAATGCCTAAATATTGAAAACAGGGTAAAAGAGAGCTGTTGAGAATTTTAGGACACCCATGAAACAAGTAGCTTGGGAAGTTGATAGTCTGATGCTACATGATATTCTATTCCTTTTTAATATTTCAGCCTTGAGACCAACAGGAGAATATCATTTATCACTTACAACTTCCACTGCATCTCCTACAGCCCCACTTCTTTCTCCCACCAGCTATGGCAGAGGACCATCCCTAATGTTCAACTAGGCAGAGATCGTATTAATTCTAGGACACATCAGACACATTACATGTAAATAATATGGTGCTAAAACCAGCAACATCATGGCCATGAAGGTCTTTGTACTGACACACAAAGCAGAAACCTCTTAGAAGAGGACTTGACTACTTCAGGCATAGGCTCCTGTGAATGGTACACATTCTACTTTCCAAAGATACACAGATTAACAAAGCTGTAGAGGGTTTGTTTCTTTGTTAACATCTGTTTCTTTTTTGCTCTTAATGTTCTTCTATTGGAAGTTCATTCTTGTCTTTTGACCTCTTCCTGGTTATTGAAATTGGTCTTAATCTATCATGACCCAGCTGAACCACACATAACCACATAATGTTTTCCTGTATTGTGTAGCCTATGGACTCTCTATACAACCAGAAGGATGATATTTATAAAGTATACATACTATGGTTATGGCTTCATGTCATCTGTTTAAGAAACAAACATAAACTGATACTTTGTTAGAGTGTCCAAGTTCCTGTACAATCCTTCTTTAGATTCTCAGCTTTGCCACTTCTTGATGTGAACATTACATTCAAGCACCAAGTCCTAACTCTTGGAACTCTTCCCCAAACCCCCTTAAAAAGTCAATTTATCTCTAATTTCTCTACTCATCTGTCATACTCATACAGAATAGCACAGGGTAGCTAACACTGTCTCCATGAAGTCTTCCCAAACACACACACATTTTTTGCCTACATTCATCACTCAAATATAAATTTCTTGATTTCAAGGAAATGTCTTATTGTATGTAGCACAAAATAGGTATTTGTTGAAAGACTGAGTCTTTTCTTGTTGTATTTGAAATTTCAGTTTGAGTTTTTAAAATAAGAGGATCAGGATTTTTTTATTATCCAGAACTTTACAGATTACTTAGTGTATAATAAACTTTGACTAATATTTGATGATTTAGGAAAAAAAAAAGAAACAATAGCCTTTTAGTGGTTATGAAAATGTCTCTCTCCAGCAAAAGAACTTAAACTTCTTTAGGTTGGAGGCAATCTTTTCCATCCTTTCTCATAGTCTTAACATTTATAATAGCTTCAACTCTCAATAAAAGTCGATTGGATTAAATGGAATTTGCTGTCAGTCATTCCCTTAAATATCATTTACTGTACACCCACAGCATACTTAGCCTTCCACTAGAAGCTTATCTTATTTAAATCATTTTCACTACATAAACACATTTCGCAGAAAGTGCTGATGATGTGACTTCTGTTGAGAAAAATAAATGCTGTGTAAGAGTCCTTATTGAATACATGACTTTATAAAGACATCTGGAAAATCTCCCAAATTAAACAGTAGATTTTTGCTGTGTTGTTGCTGTCATTCAACACTAAGAAAAAGCTAAATAGATGATTAAAAAATTATTAATACTGAGGGTTTTTTCGAACATTCTTATTTTATAATGAAATTATTTAGGAATTAATAAAATATATAATTCACCACAACAGAGTGTTTAAACTTCAAAAAAAAAAAAAAGAGAGAGAGAGAGAGAGAGAGAGAGAAAGAGAACAGTTGACTTGGAGGGTTTAAAAACATGATTCATATGAGAAAAGAAAACATAGGCCAGTAAAATATCACATGGCTTCTCTGTGATTGATATTCCATTCTTTTTTCTCCTGCTTCTGTGTTTTTTATCATGTGTAACTAGAGTTTAACGCCAATGACAATACAAATAATTCAAGTGGTAGTCTTTCAATTTCTATCATCTTTAAAAACCTGATAACCCCACTCAATTTTCTTGGATGTAAGATAATTTGAGTTATGAAATTGCTATTGATTATGTTTTTAAGGAACAGTGTCTTAGAAAGAATATGGACTGCCATTTTCATTTGAATTTATAGTTAATCAAAGACTTAATCAACATAAATGTTCTGTGGATAGATAATTTTTTTTTTTCAAGATTTTATTTATTTATTTGAGAGAGAGAATGAGATAGAGAGAGCATGAGAGGGGGGAGGGTCAGAGGGAGAAGCAGGCTCCCTGTTCAACAGGGAGCCCGATGCGGGACTCGATCCCGGGACTCCAGGATCATGACCTGAGCCGAAGGCAGTCGCCCAACCAACTGAGCCACCCAGGCGCCCCAGATAATTTTTATTTCATTGTAGAATTAAACATAAACTCACACAAAACTTGTTCACAAACATTCATAGCAGCATTATTCATATTAACTAAAAACTGGAATCATGCAAATGTCTATCAGTTGATGAATAAACTAAATGTGGTAAATACATAATGGAATATTATTCAGGCACAAAAAAGAATAAAGTACTGTTACATGTTATAACATTGATGGATCATTATGTTAAATGAAAAAACCCACAGTAGGCTATGTAATGTATGATTTCCTTATATGAAATGTTCACAATAGATAAGTCCATGGAGATAGAAAGTTGATGAGTTGTTGTTAGGAAATTAGGAAAAAGGGGTATTGAAGCTAACTGATAATAGATACAGAGGTTTTTTGGGGGGGAAGGTGGGTTATGGAGATGTCCTGGAATTAGACAGATATGATAGTTTCACAGCACAGTGCATATGCTAAAAATCACTGAAGACTATGCTTTAAAATGGTATATAAAAAAGTCCACACTAAATAACAGCAAACACATATGATTTTACATACACGCTTTACCAGATAGCCAAGAAATAATTACTTCAAATTATCTATATAAAAATTTGCTCATAAGAAAACAGATCAATGTATCACATTGAATAGATTAAGATGAAAAATATCTGTAATAAAATACATAAAATATGACATGATTTATATAAAAGCAAACATTGGAAGCATATTTATAGTTACATAGATTTTATATTTCAACTATGATTATCTAGTTACCTAGTCATATCAATATATATATTAATACTTATTGATTTGTATCAATTCCATTATCTATTTATTATCTATCATCTATCTATCATCTATGTATCTATCATCTATGTATCTATCATCTACGTATCTATGTATCTATTTTCTATCATCTACCATCTATCTATCTATCCCTCTATCTATTTATCAAGAGAGGATGGTGATCAACTTGAGGGAAATGTCAGGTTTTTCATGCAAACTGGAATGTATGAAATGGTCTTTCAGGTGTTCTAATTATATTTTATTTTTTAAAGCTGATTAGTTGGTATATAGTACTTGTGTACTTTATCATTTATATCCTTTGTATGTCTACAGTATTTCATAATAATTTTTAAAAATCAAATGCACACACACATAACAAATGCACAAATCTGACATTTTTGTGATTTCTGTTGTTTTAATTTTCCAAAATGTCTAATACCCATACATGTACACAATACAATCATAATACATAGTTTTCCAAGCTACTAACATTTCTATATACAGAAAGAACATTCAAATTATATATTTGACCCCAAAATTATTGATGTGATTAGAAGGAATGATAATAAACATTCTTATGATAAGGAGACTTACCACATGCCACTATAGAGTTTCCTTTTGTTGTACATAAAATGAATACCTGTGAGTTGGGTTGAAGGAATTATTATCTTACTAGATGGAACTAGAGCTGCATTTATATGCTGCTTACATTCATATGTTGCTTTTATTGAGGAAGAAAAAGCATTAAAAAAATGATGATTTGAGCTGAAATAAGAAGGATGAGAGTGCCAAAATAAGAGTAAAAGAAAATGATCAAGAGAAATGACAGTGAGGAGAGAGACAGATAATGGTTCAGTGACAACTCCGGATGAGGCATTAAAAGGAAGAAAAGGAAGAAAAGAAGATAGGAAAATAAATAAGAAGAGAAGTGGGGAGAGGAAAAGCAGCCCCACAACATGGCAAGAAGGCAACTACTACAGAGAAAGATAGCCAATAAGATCTTTCAAGTGTGAGATGAACAAGCACTCCACAGCTAGAGGAATTTAACATTCAATTCCAAGTTATTTGCATTGCTTTGAACTTCCTCAGTCAGTCAGTAATGTTTGATAATTTTGTGAAGTCTTGTGTGGAGGATGTGAAAAATAATTAGAACATGCACTAAAGAGAAGCAGAGTTGGCCCAGTATTCGACTCCTTACTGACACCTGTGTGGAGAGCTTAGCATCCTATTTAGGGCGCACTTTCCAGTAGTTCTAAGCAATGGTTTACACATTATGAGAGAATGCAACTGGCAGGTGGATTTACTCAGTCATAAACACACATACACACACACACACATTTTCTAAATATATAAGAAAAAGTTGACCAAGTAAGTTAGATAAATTAGGTTATATTTGTATACAAAAACTGAAACAATGATTTTAATTCAATTCTTAAGTTCTGTTTGTTTGTTTTTCTGTAAAAATATTCACTAATTTAAAACATAGGTATGTTTCAGTGCAAGCCTTCATTTCTACATTCTTTCAGAGTCTGCCAAAGTGAATGTTGTCAGAGAAGTTATTATACCATTTTTTTTCAACAAACCCTAGCTATAGCATTGTCTATATTATGTAGAAATTCCTCCAGTATTCTAAATTGGAAGTTTATACTAAGTGGAAGTTTCTCTGAAATCATTTTTAAGTTGCAGTTTCTCCATTTCCAAAGAGAAACCTCCACATACCTCATCAGTGAAATCCATTTGCAGGTGCTCTAAGGGGTTCAAAGTCAAACTGCACATTTAAAAAAGTGAACAGTAAAGTTTTCATTTCTGGGATGAAGCTATGTTTCAATATTTTGGCATTGTTAGCAAGTTTACATTTTTTCTTCATAGAAGCAACAATACTACATATCACTATTAATATTCAAGAAGGCAGTGTTCTCCAGAAATCTATTGCAATGCTTCCATATTTATGATTAGTTTAGTACAACAATATTTCTAACTCATTTGATTCTTTCCACCACTCTGTTTTGTCATGTTACTTTAAAGTAATGTTCTAGATATGAAGGAAAAGAAACAGTTAATGTAATACATCCCTCTTCCAAAATAAAAATGTTGACAAGTAAATAAAAGGAATAAAAATAAATGATCGGTGGTGGGGGGGTGGATGTGGCTAATTTTAACAAAATTTCCCATTGATTAAAATATTCTGTTTATAAAGCAAAGGATATTTAAGGTTGTTTTTCTATACCTTGAAAAGTTGCACCTTATTCCAGAGAAACTCTCTCTAATAACCTCTCTCTAATAAAATATAATTAGAATTATGGAACATAGTTTGAATTAAGACTCTTTTCTCTTAGAAAATGATCAATGTTGACCCAGTAGTTGAGTGAAATTTTATGGATGGGCACAGCACCTGGATCATTTAAAATTTGATGATAATATCCCAAATGCCCAATTTGGCTCCATGTGATCTCCTAATAAAAATGAAAAAGTTCATGACATATAAACCAATTTACCGGCAACTAATGATTCCAGTCTGTTAGAACATTCAGCTTTATAGCTCTGCCTTCCATTTCTCAAAATTAATGGTTTGGACTTTCAGTTCCTTGAGATTTTCTGGAGACAAAAATTTAAAACATTATTACTACTAGTTATTATTCTTCATTCTTTATTTTCATTAATTTGTCTCAGTGTTCACCTCAAATAGTGAAGATTTCTAATAGGAAAAATATGGGAAATAAGGGATTTTCTTTAATAAGAACATATACACACATTGATATGTTTGTATGCACATTGATTAAAGAATTGAAAACAAATAAATGGAAAGATATTCCATGCTTACAAACTGGAAGAAAAATATTGTTAAGATGTCCATATTACCCAAAGCAATCCACAGATTCAATGCAATTCCTATCAAAACTCCAATGGCATTTTTTCATAGAAATAGAAAAAAAAAATCCTAAAATTTGTATGGAACCACAAAAGACCCTGGATAGCCAACGCGATCCTAAGAAAGAATTACAGAACTGGAGGCAACAAACTTCTTGATTTTAAACTACATTGCAAAGCTTTAGTAATCAAAACAGTATGCCCTTGACATAAAAACAGATACATAGACCAATGGAATGGAATAGAGAGCCCAGACTAAACCCAAATATATGTGGTCCATTAATTTACAACAAAGGAGCCAACAATATACAATCGAGAAAGGATAATCAATTCAGTAAATCGTGTTGGGAAAACTAAACATCCACATGTGAAAGAATGAAACTGGACCCTTGTTATACAACATTCACAAAAGTTAACTTAAATGGATTAAAGACTTGAATGTAAGATCTTAAACTATAAAACATCTAAAAGAAAATAAGGGGTAAGCTCCTTGACATAAATCTTGGCAATGATTTTTTGGATTTAGCATCAAAAGCAAAAGTGAACAAGTGGAACTACATCAAACTAAAAAGCTTCTGCTCATGAAAAGTAGCCAACAACAAAATGAAAAACAACCTACTGAATGGGAGGAAATATTTACAAATCATATATATAATAAGGGGTTAATATCCAAAATATATAAAGAACTCATTTAACTTAATAGCAAAAAAAAATGCAATCTAATTTTTAAATGGAGGACTTATATAGACATATAGACACTTTTCCAAAAAAAAAAAAAAAAAACAAAAACGTATAAATGGCCAACAAGAACAATAAAAGGGGCTCAATATCACTAATCATCAGAGAAATGAAATCAAAATCACAATGAGGTATCATGTCATATCTGTTAAGATGGCTAGTATAAAAAAGACAAAAGATAACAATTGTTAGTGCGCATGTAAAGGGAACCTTTATGTACTTACGTACTGTTGCTGGAAATGTAAGTTGGTGCAACCACTGTGGAAAATAACGTGTAGGTTTGTAAGAAATTAAATATAGAACAGCCATATGATCCTACAATTTCACTTTTGAGTATATATCTGAAGAGAATAAAATCACTATCTTGAAGAAATACCTGCATTTCCATGTTCTTTGCAGAATTATTTATAATAACCAAGACATGGAGACAACCTAGGTATCCATCAATAAATGAATGGATAAATTAAATGTGATACACACACACACACACACACACACACACACACACACTGGAATATTATTCAACTATTAAAAATTAGGAAATCCTGCCATTTACTACAACACGGATGGACCTTGGGGACATTATGCTAGTTAAAATAAAACAGACAGAAAAAAATAAATACTGTATGATCTCACTTATATGTGAAATCTAAAAAACAGAAACAAGAAAAAACCGCATGGATACAGAGAACAGATTGGTGGTTGCCAGAGGGCAGGGGCGTAGGGATTGGGAAATGGGTTAAGATTGTCAAAAGGTACAAACTTCCAGTATAACCAGTTATAAGGTAATGAGTTCTGGGAATGTAATGTAAGCACAATTACTATAATTAACATTCTGTTGTACCACAAACTATACAAGTAACCATTTATAAATGTATTTTTTTAAAGCTTTGAAAGTTCTTACTGAGATTTGGTGAGTCTGGAAAATTGTTTACAGTGGATAGAAACAGAAAAAGAAGGGGAGTACATGGAGGCACTACTGTTGCTCAACAGCACAGAGGTCCTAATAATAGAAGCAGTGCAATGACAGAAGAAGGTATGTATTGTTTAATGATCTCTCATCAGGATAGTTCATAATCTGAGTATTGTGCTCCATTTAATTCTCAACAAAAACCTGTAGTACAGGATGCTTCTCATTTAGCTCACTAGAAAATTGCCTCTATAACTAAGCTGTAAACTCCTAAAGAATATTGTATCTTTTATTCTTACTTCTTCTGTGATGTATACATAGCACTTTTAGTGGTCATTTAAGAAATACTTGTAGATGAAATTGTTTATCAAACAGCAAAAAGCTTGAGATTAAACTCTGAACTAAAGAATATTAAATAAAATTTCCTTTACTAAGGATTTTTTTTTTTTCCTGTAGGATACAGCTTAGTGATTGGAAAGAATTAGGTGGTAGAGGATGGGAATAAGTTTGGCATCATAGCTTTATGTACTCTGTCTTCATCTACTTGGACATGCTGACTGAATGAGAAAAATTAGTGGTTAGTAATGCTTTTTACAAAACCAGAACTGTCTATGGATCCATTTGGGGGGGGGGGTTGGTTAATGGGAAAGACACAATTGTCTCCTGAGTAAATAACCCTTTGTTTCATTAAACATAACACACACACACACACACACACACACACACACACACACACACACACACACCAGAACATTGATGAACAGATTGCTATTAGAGATTTTCTACTCAGAACCTGGCATGGATGACAGAGAACTGAAATACAGAAAGGAAATTGGTCTTCATAATAAAATAAACAATTTTTTTTTTCTTCACTGCTAGGTCATAAGGAAGAAAGCAAGGTGTAAAGTCACATTTAGTACAAATGATGGAGAGATTTTTTTAAGTCTTTAATCCGGTATATTAAACCTATATTTATTTGCCAAAGATTGTCCTTAATAGACATATAGTAGAGACCCCAAAACTCTCTTTCTTCATGTTCCTTACATTCTAGAGAAACAAGAAATTGATATATTAAACAAATAAATTAATATATACAATGTCAAGTGACAATATTCAATATGAAATGATAAGTGCTATGGGGAAGATCCTTTTTCATATTTTAAAATTGACCTCATTTTTAAAAGTTCTTTATATAATAAATATATTAATACTTTTTAGTCATATGTATTTCAAATGCTATTTTCTCCTGAAGTTATTTATTTTTTTCTAAAGAAAGAAAAAGTAAATGCAATTTGACTATATTCTTCTGGGAAATAATACCTTTAATCCATGCAGATAATCAAGTGTTTCTTGTGCTCCGAACTCAAACATTAATATCTTTAAAAGTACAGACTGTAGAGCACTGTAAAAGCAAATAACAAGTATTGTAATTCATTTTAATATGGTTTCACTGAGAGTGCTATTGTTTATTTGCTTGGTAGTGTCCTTGTCAATGGTAAATTTTTATTGTTATAGTCCACATGAAGTTTCAACTAAATCTTGCACTTTATTTTCTGTCAATTCTGGAATGACTAAAAAATCTTGTTTTCTTCATTAGTGTTCATGAAAGCTAAGTAAAATAGCAATTTACATGCACTGTGATTGACATATTCAGATAGGCAACATGCTGCTTCCTGACTTCTAAAAGGGTATGTGATTTTTTACAACGTTTATGGAAAATGAGAGCTTTTAGACTTACTGTATTTCCTGTGCAGCCATGCAAACTTGACATCACCACTGACTGACCTCCAATGGTCATTAGGAATTTGTATTTTAAAGAATTAGAGAAGAAATTAAAATTTAAACATGAAATAGTATACCTTATTCTAAGAAGCACAAATTAAATAACGGATAACATTGCATGAAGATAAAATAATTAGAAATGTATTTTAAGATGTGCATATGACCTATGGTTTAAAATCTCCATTTTAACCCTGATTATATAAATGTGAATTTGAATATGTTCAGAACTAATGAGCAGGGTAGGATCAGTTGTAGTTCAAGAAATAATGAAGAGTTCCAACCTTAAGATTATAATGCACCATGTCTGCCAGGAAGAATACCACACTCTAGTACAATCAGGATATTTATTGATGACAGTCTAAAATATTTCCAAAGTATAAACCAGTTGAGATCTTTCTACAAAATTTTTATTATAGCCCTGTACAATGGCAGCAATTTTTCTAGCTGAGAGAGGATGTTAGGACTTTGAATTCTCTATGTGGGTGAATCATGCATGCTTGCAAAGGTAATGTGAGGTGTTCTTTGAAAATAGATTCATCATACTGTATTAGTGAAAATAAATATATGTCTTGTAATTTAGTTTTTATGGATAAAGTGAATTCTAATCAAGAATGAGTATGCAACTTGGAAATATGTACTTTTTTATAATGAACCAAAATGAGGAGGTAAGGACTCAATTCCTTTGCAACAATGTAGTGTTCTACAGACAAAGAATACAGGTTTGAGATCAAATGATAATTTTCAGGGAAGTGCAGTTTAGGAGAAGTGTCTCTCAGCCACTGAATTTTTCATAAATCTTTATAAGGTATCACTGTTAGCCTTCGTTATTTTTAGTTTTAAAGCTTCTCCTCGGTGTATTTTTATTCAAAGAGAAAAGAAAAGGTAGGCAAATAGAAGAAGCTGCTGTAATCTGTAGATGCCCTGGCAGAAAAGAAGGATCATAGGTAGCAGTCATCATAATAGTGGTAACAGCTGCAACAGCCACAGTGGCAGGAACAAGAGTCCTCCCTCCCTCCCTCCCTTCCTTCCTCCCTCCCTGCCTCTCTCTCTCTTTCTTCCTTCCTCTTTCTTTCTTTTCTTTCTTTCCTTCCTTTCTTTCTTTTTCTTTCTTTCTTTCTTTCTTTTTTTCTTTCTTTCTTTCTTTCTTTCTTTCTTTTTCTTTTTTTCCTTCCTTCCTTCCTCCCTGCCTCACTCTTTCTTTCTTCCTTTTCTTTCTTTCTTTCTTTCTTTCTTTCTTTCTTTCTTTCTTTCTTTC
>NW_022589737.1:14417670-14421511 GCF_004348235.1 Phoca vitulina
TTCTTTCTTTCTTTCTTTCTTTCTTTCTTTCTTTCTTTCTTTCTTTCCTTTCATTTTGATAGTTTAAAAGATGGTAGGTTATCAGTACCAGATGCCTTCCTCTGAAGGGGAATGCTTTTATTTCATTTCAGCTGGAAGTTCCCAGAGAGGCAGAATAGAGTACCTCTGAAGTCTAACTGACAGAATTTCAAAAATCCCACCTCTGTCGCTTAATAGTTTCTTTGTTGTTGTTTTTTTTTGTTTGTTTTGTTTTGTTTTAATTTGGTCCTTCCAAACAATTTTTATTAGTTTTTCCCAGTCTTGTAATAAAGGAAGAAATAATACATCCTGATTTATAGGTTTCAGTGAGGACCAAATTTAAAAATATGTTTAAAATAGACCATGCCTGACACATATTAAGCACAGAAATGCAAAGTTAACTTCTATTATACTTTCTTTTATTGTTGAGGAAACTAAAACTTAAAAATTTTAAATAACATTCTATATCACATAACCAGTTTCAAAGCTAGGATTGCCCTCAAGTTCTCTATGATTCTAGAATGCAACTTGTTGCTTTTTTAGTTTGTCATTTGTAGGCATCATAATTATGAGCAATTTAAAATTCATGGACTTCAGGTATTGTTTTTATAATCTAATTTAAATAATTTTGCTCCTTAAAAAGTAAAAAAAAAAAAGAAGAAGAAGGAGAAAAAACTACCCTATACCCTTGTAATTGCACTATTAGGTATTTAACCAAAGACACAAAAATACTAATTTGAAAGGCTACATGTACCCCTATGTTTATAACAGCATTATCTACAATAGCCAAATTATAGAAACAGTTCAAGTGTCCATGGACTGATGAATTTATAAAGAAGAAAGGGTATGTATATATAATGGAATATTACTCAGCCATAAAAAAGAATGGAATCATGCCATTTTCAATGACAGGGATGGAGCTGGAGAGTAAAATGCTAACTGAAATAAGTTAGTCTGAGAAAGACATACCATATGATTTCATTCATATGTGGAATTTAAGAAACAAAACAAATGGCAAAGGGAAAAGAAAGAGGTGCGGGGAGGCAAACCAAGAAATAGACTCTTAACTACAGAGAACAAACTGATGGCTACTGGAGGGGAGGTGGATGGAGGGATGGATAAACAGGTGATGGGGATTAAGGAGTGCACTTGCTGTGATGAGCACCAGACATTGTATGGGAGTGTTGAATTACCATATTATACACTTGAAACTAATGTTACACTATCTGTTAACTAAATGGAATTTAAATAAGAACTTTTTAAAAATGTCATGCTGTCATTTTATAAACACAGATGATTTATGTTTTTCGTTATTGGCATAAGATTATTTTTTTGCTCTAAGTTTATGGTAAATTATCAATCTTTTCTCCAAGTGAAAGTTTTTCTATAGCTTATGTTCACAACCCTCTGCTTTATTGTTTTTAGTCACTGATAAAAGCAAAGCTTACTTGGTCGTCAACAAGCAACTCTGTTCTATATATGCCTACATTAACTCTGGGTTATATATTTATTTACTTTGCTGTATTTATGAAAAACAGCGAATAGAGGGGCACACTTTTCTGAGTAAAAAAAATAATTTTGCTCGATATTAATAAAGAAAATAAGGAATTTAAGAAAATATTACTGAACTCACTATGGAGTGAGAACAATGAATTATACATTAAATAGCTTATACCCAAGTGCACATGCACACACAGAGTAAATTACAAGAATTATATAATATGATTCTGGTGCTAATGTAAATGATTTGGAACTAGTGCAATAACACATTTCAAATCAAACAAGACAGACTACTTTGTATCTGTTGTTAATTTTCTACATTTTTATTTACAATTTATCCAGCTAGACTCTTTTTTTTAATTAAATGCTAAAAGTGTGTGTGTGTGTGTGTGTGTGTGTGTGTTGTTGTTGTTGTTTTGTCTATGGAAATCTGTATGGAAAATTGATAATATGCCTCGGGTCATACAGTGGGAAACTGAAAAATACTGTACTTGAACGTGGAACTTTTGACACATAGCCCAGTACTTTTTACTAAACTATCTTCACAAGCCAAATTACTGACTTTTGGGAAATCAGGAGTGTAACAGAAATGAATATTGTATACGATGCAGGATTTGGGCACATTTGGAGTCCCCAGTAAATATGTAAATAGCTCCCTTTCAATTAAAAAACTTTGAAAATTGTTCTGAGGTAATTTGCAAGTTGTTACCTTACCCTATCTTATCTGTGCATATCAGATTATGCTAGCATGCTTGAGAATTAGATACAGTCTGTCTGCTGAAGCACAGGTGTTTGTGTATGTGTCTATGTTTGCTGACAGGTAGTACAAGAATGATCATTGGAATGGATTTATTTTTTTTAAAGATTTTATTTATTTATTTGAGAGAGAGAATGAAAGAGAGAGAGCACAAGAGGAGGGAGGGTCAGAGGGAGAAGCAGACTCCCTGTGGAGCAGGGAGCCTGATACAGGACTCGATCCTGGGACTACAGGATCATGACTTGAGCTGAAGGCAGTCACTTAAACAACTGAGCCACCCAGGCGCCCCCATTTGAATGGATTTAAAATCACTCTCAATTCAAAAATGTTAAATTAACTTTCTTTTTTTTTTTTAATTTTTATCACCATATTTTATTGCTTTTTTATTTTTTTATTTTATTTTTTTAATGTTATGTTAATCCCCATACAGTACATCATTAGTTTTAGATATAGTGTTCCATGATTCATTGTTTGTGCATAACACCCAGTGCTCCATGCAGAACGTGCCCTCTTTAATACCCATCACCAGGCTAACGCATCCTCCCACCCCCCTCCCCTCTAGAACCCTCAGTTTGTTTTTCAGAGTCCATCGTCTTTCATGGTTCTTCTCCCCCTCCGATTTCCCCCCCTTCATTCTTCCCCTCCTGCTACATTCTTCTTCTTCTTTTTTTCTTTCTTAACATATATTGCATTATTTGTTTCAGAGGTACAGATCTGAGATTCAACAGTCTTGCACAATTCACAGCGCTTACCAGAGCACATACCCTCCCCAGTGTCCATCACCCAGTCACCCCATCCCCCCCCCCCCCCCCCCCCTCCAGCAACCCTCAGTTTGTTTCCTGAGATTAAGAATTCCTCGTATCAGTGAGGTCATGTGATACATGTCTTTCTCTGTTTGACTTATTTCGCTCAGCATAATACCCTCCAGTTCCATCCAGGTCATTGCAAATTGCAAGATCTCATTCCTTTTGATGGCTGCATAATATTCCATTGTGTATATATACCACATCTTCTTTATCCATTCATCTGTTGATGGACAACTTGGCTCTTGCCACAGTTTGGCTATTGTGGACATTGCTGCTATAAACATCGGGGTGTATGTACCCTTTCGGGTCCCTACTTTTGTATCTTTGGGGTAAATACCCAGGAGTGCAATTGCTGGATCATATGGTAGCTCTATTTACAACTTTTTGAGGAACCTCCATACTGTTTTCCAGAGTGGCTGCACCAGCTTGCATTCCCACCAACAGTGTAGGAGGGTTCCCCTTTCTCTGCATCCCCGCCAACATCTGTCCTTTCCTGACTTGTTAATTTTAGCCATTCTGACTGGTGTGAGGTGGTATCTCATTGAGGTTTTGATTTGGATTTCCCTGATACCGAGCGATATTGAACACTTTTTCATGTGTCTGTTGGCCGTTTGGATGTCTTCTTTGGAAAAATGTCTGTTCGTGTCTTCTGCCCATTTCTTGATTGGATTCTTTGTTCTTTTGGTGTTGAGTTTGATGAGTTCTTTATAGATTTTGGATACTAGCCCTTTATCTGATATGTCATTTGCAAATATCTTCT
>NW_022589737.1:14446511-14554796 GCF_004348235.1 Phoca vitulina
TAAGAGGAAAGTATATAGCAATACAAGCCTTTCTGAAGAAACAAGAAAGGTCTCAAGTACACAACCTAACCCTACACCTAAAGGAGCTGGAGAAAGAACAGCAAATAAAGCCTAAACCCAGCAGGAGAAGAGAAATAATAAAGATCAGAGCAGAAATCAATGAAATAGAAACCAAAAGAACAGTAGAACAGATCAACGAAACTAGGAGCTGGTTCTTTGAAAGAATTAACAAGATTGATAAGCCCCTGGCCAGACTTATCAAAAAGAAAAGAGAAATGACCCAAATCAACAAAATCATGAATGAAAGAGGAGAGATCACAACCAACACCAAAGAAATACAAACAATTATAAGAACATATTATGAGCAACTCTATGCCAGCAAATTAGATAATCTGGAAGAAATGGATGCATTCCTAGAGATGAATCAACTACCAAAACTGAACCAGGAAGAAATAGAAAACCTGAACAGACCTATAACCACTAAGGAAATTGAAGCAGTCATCAAAAATCTCCCAATAAACAAGAGCCCAGGGCCAGATGGCTTCCCAGGGTAAGTCTACCAAACATTTAAAGAAGAATTAATATGTATCTTCTGAAACTGTTCCAAAAAATAGAAATGGAAGGAAAACTTCCAAACTCGTTTTATGAGGCCAGCATTACCTTGATCCCAAAACCAGACAAAGACCCCATCAAAAAGGAGAATTACAGACCAATATCTTTGATGAACATGGATGCAAACATTCTCACCAAAATACTAGCCAGTAGGATCCAACAGTACATTAAAAGGATTATTCACCACAATCAAGTGGGATATATCCCTGGGCTGCAAGGTTGGTTCAACAACCGCCTATCAATCAATGTGATACAATACATTAATAAAAGAAAGAACAAGAACCAAATGATCCTCTCAATAGATGCAGAAAAAGCATTTAACAAAGTACAGCATTCTTTCCTTATTAAAACTCTTCAGAGTATAGGGATAGAGGGTACATACCTCAATATCTTAAAAGCCATCTATGAAAAACCCACAGCAAATATCTTTCTCAATGGGGAAAAACTGAGAGCTTTCCCCTTAAGGTCAGGAACATGGCAGGGATGTCCACTATAATCACTGCTATTCAACATATTATTAGAAGTCCTAGCCACAGCAATCAGACTACAAAAAGAAATAAAAGGCATCTGAATTGGCAAAGAAGGACTCAAACTCTCACTCTTTGCAGATGATATGATACTTTATGTGGAAAACCTGAAAGACTCCACCCTAAAACTGCTAGAACTCATACAGGAATTCAGTCAAGTGGCAGGATATAAAATCAAGGCAGAGAATCAGTGGCATTCCTATTCATTAACAACAAGACAGAAGAAAGAGAAATTAAGGAGTCGATCCCATTTACAATTGAACCCAAAACCATAAGATACCTAAGAATAAATCTAACCAAAGAGACAAAGAATCTGTACTCAGAAAACTATAAAATACTCATGAAAGAAATTGAGGAAGACACAAAGAAATAAAAAACGTTCCATGCTCATAGATTGGAAGAACAAATATTGTGATGATGTCAATGCTACCTAGAGCAATCTACACATTTAATGCAATCCCCATCAAAATACCATCCACTTTTTTCAAAGAAATGGAACAAATAATCCTAAAATTTGTATGGAACCAGAAAAGACCCCGCATAGCCAGAGGAATGTTGAAAAAGAAAGGCAAAGCTGGTGGCATCACAATTCCGGACTTCAAGCACTATTACAAAGCTGTCATCATCAAGACAGTATGGTACTGGCACCAAAACAGACACATAGATCAATGGAACAGGATAGAGAGCCCAGAAATGGACCCTCAACTCTATGGTCAACTAATCTTTGACAAAACAGGAAAGAATGTCCAATGGAAAAAAGACAGTCTCTTCAACAAATGGTGTTGGGAAAATTGGACAGCCACATGCAGAAAAACGAAACTGGACCATTTCCTTGCACCACACACAAAAATAGACTCCAAATGGTTGAAAGACCTAAATGTGAGACAGGAGTCCATCAAAATCCTAGAGGAGAACACAGGCAGCAACCTCTTTGACCTCAGCCACAGTAACTTCTTCCTAGAAACATCACCAAAGGCAAGGGAAGAAAGGGCAAAAGTGAACTCTTGGGACTTCATCAAGATAAAAAGCTTTTGCACAGCAAAAGAAACAGTCAACAAAACCAAAAGACAACCGACAGAATGGGAGAAGATATTTGCAAACGACATAGCAGATAAAGGGCTAGTACCCAAAATCTATAAAGAAATTATTAAACTCAACACCCAAAGAATAAATAATCCAATCAAGAAATGGGCAGAAGACATGAACAGACATTTTTCCAAAGAAGACATCCAAATGGCAAGAGACACATGAAAAATGCTCAACATCGCTCAGCATCAGGGAAATCCATATCAAATCCTCAATGAGATACCACCTCACACCAGTCAGAATGGCTAAAATTAACAAGTCAGGAAATGACAGATGTTGGCGAGGATGCAGAGAAAGGGGAACCCTCCTACATTTTGGTGGGAATGCAAGCTGGTGCAGCCACTCTGGAAAACAGTATGGAGGTTCCTCAAAAAGTTGAAAATAGATCTACTGTACAACCCAGCAATTGCACTACTGGGTATTTACACCAAAGATACAAATGTAGTGATCTGAAGGGGTACATGCATCCCAATATTTATAGAAACAATGTCCACAATAGCCAAACTGTGGAAAGAGCCAAGATGTCCATTGACAGATGAATGGATAAAGAAGAAGTGGTATATATATACAATGGAATATTATGCAGCATCAAAAAAACCTAAATCTTGCCATTTGCAACGATGTGGATGGAACTAGAGGGTCTTACGCTAAGTGAAATAACTCAATCAGAGAAAGACATGTATCATACGATCTCACTGATATGAGGAATTCTTAATCTCAGGAAACAAACTGAGGGTTGCTGGAATGGTGGGGGGTGGGAGGGATGGGGTGCCTGGGTGATAGGCATTGGGGAGGGTATGTGCTATGGTAAGCGCTGTGAATTGTGTAAGACTGTTGAATCACAGAGCTGTACTTCTGAAACAAATAATACATTATATGTTAAAAAAAAAAAAAAAAAAGATTGTAGGAAGGAAAAAATCAGCAGGGGGAGATGAACCATGAGAGACTATGGACTCTGAGAAACAAACTGAGGATTTTAGAGGGGAGGGGTTGGGGGGATAGGTTAGACTGGTGATGGGTATTAAATCGGGCATGTATTGAATGGAGCACTCGGTGTTATATGCAAACAATGAATCATGGAACACTACATCAAAAACTAATGATGCAATGTATGGTAATTAACATAACATATTAAATTAAAATTAAAAAAAAAAAGGATGAGTACACTGACTGGTAAAATTAAGTAACTTACCAAGCCGTCCTTGTTAATGAATGGTGAAGCTAATATTGGGAATCTAGTCTTGTTCGTCCTCAAAGTAGATTTATGGTTAGTTAAAAGTATGGTAAGTGTCTGCCTTCTTTCTTTATAATTTTTAAGTTGTTATTGATAATATATCATGTAGGCATGCTGATTTTTCAAAATGATGATAAAAAATCACTAATGATATAATTTGGGGGAAGATTTGGAATGTAAGTTTAGACATTCATCACATTACAAACTATTTGTTCATACCGAGGGACATTGATCTTTCAAAAATACATATAATGTTAAAGATCAACACCTCAAATACCCACATTAAAATCCTTCAGTAACATTCCATTTTACTAAGAATAATATCTAAAACCCTTAATATGATCAATAAAACTTTATTTTAGATCTCTGCCTACCTGTATTAATTAGGAATAGCTTTGACAATTAAAACAGAAATCCCAAAGTAATGCCCTAATGAATGAGAAAGTATTTATCTCTCACTTAAAAATTCTAAGTTAGGTAGCCCAGGGTTGGGTTGACATGACAGATGTGTGAATTTATTAGCAAAACCTGTTCCTTCTAGCTCACCTCTCTGCCATCTCCTGATGACCCAAGATGGGTGCTAGAGCTTCTTATTTTTAAGACAGCAGAGTAGAATGATGTGTCAAGAAAAAACTTGGATTCTGTCACTAGAGGAGAATGAGAATATTTGAGGACAAGTAGAAGGCACAACTTCTATTAACCACCCACATCATTCTGCCTCTTGATCACTGTTTTCCCCCCATTCTGCCCTCCTTCCAGTTCCTTGAGCCCATTCACTTATTGCCTTGGCTTTCCCAGCTCTGCTTAAAAACACATCCCGCCATTATACACATGTTTTGTTTTTGTTCATCTTTTTAATAACAGCAAAACTATAATTTTGCTGTTGTGGGTAACACTTTTTATATATTTTATATCATATTTGATATTTCACCATATAATATAGCATTTCACCTTACCACCCAGTCTTTCACTTTTATGCGCACTTTCTTCCTGCTTTTTGTATCACTTTCTTCCTGCTTTTTGTAGCATTCATCAGGTTCTAATTAGAGATTCCAACAATAGGTAGATATAGACATAGATATATTTCTCTATAGGCGAGGACAGAAATAGGGAGAGGTAAAAATATAGGTCTAAGTATGTTCATATAAACAGACTATTAGTGTAGAAGTCAATTTTGAGGATGATCTAATCCATTATTCTCTTTCTCTCTCTCTTTCTTTTCTTTCTTTCTTTCTTTCTTTTTTTTTTTTTTTTGCTAAAGGAGTTTGAGTAAAGAGAGATAGCATCCAACTGGGGTCATAAGTACAGGCACACACACATACACACACACACACAATTGCTTAACCATGGTCAGAGAACATTAGCTTTCTCCACGAATTCCCCAATCCCAATTCCATCAGGGCACGGTAAAGAGGACAAGGAGATACTTGCATATGCAGTGTGCCTGTTACTCTGGAGGGAGACATTTTCTTTATTATTCAGGACAATTATCATGCCTTTACTTTGTTCCAGAGTGAGACACTATCTCTTTTTTCCCCAGACTGTTCTCTGTACTGATATCCTTGAAAAAATAATTTTTAACAAAGGGAAATCAATGCCTAATTCACAAGATGTGCCAAAATATGAGAAACCCATTGGAGAATTATCTCACATCAGTATGCAAAAATGCCTAGTAAAACACTAAGCAGTAAATATAAATATAGGGTATTAAAGTAAGTCAAATAACTGAACTTAGAGAATATCTAAGTTTAAAAGCTTTATATTTAAAAAAGCAAACAAACATGAAAGAGTGAAAGAAAATATAGCCAATGAGGTGGGATTAGTGGTTAGATATTTTCTCTTATGGAAACCAATGTAAGAGAGAGTTTACAAGCTTAACAGACAATTGTTTGTTTACATAACACTTCTACCGTCACTGGGAATTTTAATCCCTTCTTTCTCATCTTTCATTGCAGCTACATGTCAATCAATAAAGCTGTCACATTCTTGTATGACTCCTTACTACTGGGCTATAGGTGATTGTAGAAGCCCAGTAACTGAGCCCGAGTTTGAGCATCTGTCCCTTCCAAAGACCCTCTCCTCTGGCTACAAGAGACTGACCAATAACAGAGAACCATTTACCACAGAGAAGCATGTTTTGAAGAACAATGAGGACTGACTGTAAACATTTGGACTTATCAATCAGAAATGTATCAGTTCTACAGAGAACATTGCTTCAATAGGTAATGTAGTGTCATTGCATTTTTGATGTTTGACTGCAAACATCTTATTCCCTCCTCTTCTTCACTTGCTCCATATCTGGGTAAACTGCATCTGAGCAATCTGATAGGAAAACCCCATTGCTCACTTTCTTGATGCTGTGGAGAAATTCAAACCCCACAAAATCCAGCCCAATGTGGGAACCCTAAACCCAGCAACCACTGCACTCTAATGACAATAAAAACCAAAACCACTTTGGCCCTCCTTTGGCTCCCAGAACATCTCGAAAGATATCTTTTGGAACTCTCTTGGTGTGTGTATGATGTCACTGGTATGGACTTCTCTACCAATCTTGGGTGAGAAGCTGATCCTGTCCTACTCCTAGCAATTGCAAGAAATAGTAGAATAGTAAAAATGCAAGCCGTATTACTAGAGGTTAAGGATAAAGTAGTTAGTGAAAAAGTAGAGAGAGTAGAGAATTCTGGAACAGATTTTGAGGTGAAGAATAGGAAAAGTAGAGCAACATTTGTTGAAGGAGTAGCCATGTTACAGGGATGTGTTTTAAGATGGGGGAATTATAAAGAAAAACCTTCTGAAAAAGTAGTGATTATAAAAAGTTGTCTCTGATATGTGACATTTAATATATAATTTCTATCTAAAACACATGGAAATTTGCAAAATAAGTTAGCTATTAAAAGGTATTGTTATTTCAGTATAAGTGACTGGAGTAGGACTTACTCTATTGTGTCAGAAATAATCACTTGTAGAAAAGCTTTACATGCTGAAATCTTACATGTAGTTATCATCTGTCATAGTTGTTTGGGTTTTTATTTTGTTTGGTTGCTTGTTTTCTTGCTTTTGTTTTATTTTTTGGCTTTTATGAAGTGCTCAAAATGCTTCGTTTTTATGGTTTCCCTAGATATCATTTTCTAAAATTTGCTTTCTTAAATTGAGTATTTCACAGGCATTTTGTGCTTATTCAACCTCTGCTTGCCTGTAGAGCATTTCCATAAACTGACCTCTTTTTGAAATCAGTGGGAATTAAATATCTAAGGTGCAGCTGCAGGAGTGTGAAAGTGTATAAAGTTTAGTGATCATGATTTTCACAATCCTCCCCTTGTATTCGTATTTCTCATAGGGGAAATTTTTAAATTCATATTAACTGCAAAATCATCATCCAAATTGACACCTGGATAAAAGAACTATATTAAAATTAAATGGTGAATAGACATTTGTGACTGTGGTAATGAAATCTTGTAGGTGGTTATATTTGAAATAGGTCTTATATTTTGCCTGAAAAAAAGAAAAATTAAATTTTTGGCTTAGTATTTTGAAATGATGGCAATGACTTCACATTCTGGACTTGTCAGATAAAAGAAAAAAAACAAAATGATTTAGGTTAGCATTCCTAAAACATATAGTAAGAAGCTTATTTATGAATCCTCTAATTTTATAGCTATAAAATAATCAAAAATCATGAATTCTGTTTTTCCTTGATCTAGTTTGTTTCAGATTATGTTTCTGCCCATCCTAGACTGTTTGAATAGAATATCAGGAAACTGAAAAAAGCACTGATGAAATGTAATAAGTGTGGTTTTACAAACCTAAAAAACAGTATAATAGAAGAAATATGATTATTATTAAGGAGAATTTGTAATCTAATTGATGCAAATTATTCTCCAGAGACCATTAGATTATCTGTAGGATACAAGATTTTAAAATTAATTTTGTGGTGAAAAATCACAAAAAAGTTTAATCAGTGTAACCACATGCCAAAATTGATTTTTAATCACTTTTATCAGGTGGGTAAGGGTCTTGGGAAAAATAGATGCAAATTCAGGATAAAAAAATAACACATTCAGAATAAAAAGTAATAAGAGCAATGAATTTCTGAAAAATTGTTATAATTATGATTTAAAGGGTATTCATACATCAATTAGGATTTGGAGAAGATGACTTTTCTTATAAATTATATTACTGTATAATATGGTATGTTCAGTTTGTCCTTTTGTGTTGAGAGACAGAAAGAGAAAGGGAGATAAAGAGAGAGGACTGACAGAGAGTCAGATACAAAGAGGAAGAGAGCTGGGTATTAGTGATGTTCTGTGAGCAACATGAGATAATCTGGAAATAAGAACAAAGCAAGAAAATATAGTATATATAATTGCTTTGAATAACCCATGCCCTGGCTAGGGAGTAAAACAAAATGTAGTCCTTTTGTTGCAGTTTGGGGTTTATTTATTTCCTTCGTGTGCAGATTTCATCTTTTCTGACAAGAGGAAGAGCAATGTACTCCATGTGGAATGGGTATACCAGTTATTGCTTCTACAAAGAGTCTAGAGTGTATATCCTGACGGTTCTAAGATCTCAGTTCCTTAAGGAAATGTGCTATGCTTCCTTGGTCCTGACAATAATAGTTATTAGTGGCTCACATTTTTATTAAGCACCTACTATGCACTAGAAATTTCCTTGGTCATTGAAGTTGCCTAGCTCAAACTTTTGGGAACCAGAAGGCTGGTTCTTTTCTGAAAAAACTGTTGATTTCCTTCTATATGGTATTGGCAACAGTGAACTGGGAAAATAGACACAAAATAATTCTCTATTAAATAATATAAACAAATTAATAAATGTTTCTTGTTTTAAATTGGGACTAGGCTACTGACAAAATGGTAGAACTCATTAGAGAATTGGGGCATTTATTAATTATATAACCAATCTAAGCACTCTGAAAAATAAGCTAACATGAGCTTTAATCAAAAAATGGCCAAGGGCAAATAGATCATTTTTTAAACAAAGTAAATATGACCCTCAGTCTTCCCCTGTCCACTCTACCTGCAGAGATATAAGCACAGAGGAACAAAAGAGCCAGGTTTATACAGAGCTAATCACTCAAATCATTCTATTGATATAAATAAAACACACTCTCCTGAGGAAAATGGAATCACAGTTGAATGTCACAGTTGCAGACAGCTAAGTATACAAATGTTAGAGTTAAAATGTATTTTATTGAAGAATTCACTATTAAAATGAGGAAATAACCAAAACTTCAGTAGGAAATCTGAACAAAAATATGAAAGAAAATGTCAAATTTCTTTTTATGTATTTCTAAACAAAAGAAGTTGCAAGGAAAGAAGTCATAGGGCGTAATTTCATTGTTGAATTCTAGCTGGGCATCTAAACCTATCATCATCTTTAAAAATGGAGACAGAAAGTTTAGCTGAAACGTAAGTAATTTTCTTATAATTCAAATACAAGAGCACAACAGCCCAGGGGCATCTGATTTGAGCTGTAGTTTATAAACAGTAGTATTTCAATTCTGAGGTTTAAGCCAATTTCCAAAATTATTTGGAAAACCAAGTCTCTAATTTCTAATTAAGAGATCTGAAACAGGATGATTAGAAGAATACTTCATTATGGCAAGAAGTTGTGACATAATGTGATAGTATTATGCAATTTCCTAGGAGAGGTAAATTAAACATTTAAATATGTGACTTTGTATTTTGTTAGCATCCACCTAATAAATTTAATTAAATATTTCAGGTTTATAAACTCAAGAAATATACTTTGTTGCATGTGGGTTGAGCAAAATAAATATATGTATATTTAGTTTTTGCTAATTAGATGGTGAATCTTATACAAAAGATTCCAAATTAGCAGTTCAAAGCTGGAGTAATCAGCATTTTAATAAGGCCCTGAGTAATTCTGAAGAAGTTGTCCCTAGACCACATTTAAAGAATCATTATTTTTAGGGGGGCTCCTGGGTGGCTCAGTTGGTTAAGTACCCAACTCTTGGTTTCAGCTCAGGTCATGATCTCGCAGTCATGACCTCGCGGTCATGAGACAGAGCCCCAAGTTGGACTCCTCTCTCAGTGTAGAGTCTACTCCAGATTCTTTCTCCCTCTGCCCCTCCTTGCTCCTGCATTCTCTCCCTCTGTCTCTAAATAAATAAATAAATAAATAAATAAATAAATAAATAAAATATTTAAAGAATCATTATTTTATAGATTTAAAGTTTTTAGACTAAAGTTGTTTCTATTTTAACTTTATAAATGCAGAAGCATTATTTTCTCTTGCAATATTTCCAATGCACACTCATCATATAATGGTCAGCATTTCACTTTAGATTTATTAATTATTCATTTTCCATTCATTCATTCAATAAATATATTTTGAGAATCTACTATAGTAGATTCCAGGAACAATGATGTGCACTGAACATTTTGTGATGAGCAAGAGGCGGGTAGCTATTCTTGCACTTGCGAAGAGTAAACGATGACTTAAGACTAGTAAAATAGGGGAACCTGACTGGCTCAGTTGCAAGAGCATGCAACTCAATCTCAGGGTTGGGAGTTCGAGCCCCACATTGGGTGTAGAATACTTAAAACTAAATAAATTTATTTTTTAAAAAAGAACAGTAAGACAACAAAGATTAAAATATAATAAAAATAATATCATTCCATATCTCCATTAGAAATCTATAATATTTACTTACAACAAGATTTCAAAATTAAAACCAAAATTACCTAAAGTAGCATCAAAATATCTAGTGCCTCTGAATAAATCTAAGAAAATATATGCAAGATATCTATGCAGAAAATAATGCAACTCTTTTGACAGATATTCCAGAAAATGCAAATACATGGAGATAAACATACTGTTTATTATTTGGAAAACTCAAGATGTCAATTTATATTAAATGGAAATACAGATATATTGCATACCCAGTAACACATCTCCTTAGAATGTTTGGAAGGTGGATGAAGAAATCTAACATGCTGATTTTAAAATTAATGAGGGGATACAAAGTTTTGAGTCTGGCCCAAATACTCCGAAGAAGAATAACAAAATGGTAAGAATGCTCTACCAAATGGTAAGATTTATCATACAATATAGCTGTTAAATAGGACTATACTACAGCAAGATTAGACAAAACTAAGAGTTGCAAGCATGTGACCTACAGGCCAATCATCACTTTTTGTAAATAAAGTTTCATTAGAATATAGCTATTCTATGCTACACCAATTTGTCACCACAGAATGTATGGCCCAATGCCTAAAATGTTTTCTATTTGGTCTTTTAAGAGACAGTTTGCCAATCCCTGAGCAAGAACAGTGAAGCAAACTAGAAAACCCAGAATTATGCACATGTGTATATTTGTATATGACAAAGATATAATTGAAGAGCAGTTGAAAATATGGAGAAAATGACCAAACTTCATGCCCTAAACACACACACACACAGCTCTATATGTAAATGAAAAGGCATGTAAATTTGATTACATTGAAGTCATAAACTTCAGAAACATCATTAAGAAAAGGAAGCCATGTGGTAGAAGATATTTGCCACACATGTAACTGGCAAAGGGATTATATTCATAATAGTTTTAGAATTGAAATGTATTAGTAAGAAAAGTCAGATAACCTAATATAAATTTTTGCAGCAAAGAAAATATGAAAGAGAAAAGGGAAGGAGAGAGAGAGAGGGAGATTTCTTAAAAGGCAACTCTAAAAAGTCTTCAGAAAAGAGGATACATAAATAGCCAAATATTTTAAGCAGGTGGTGAATCTAACTAGTAATGAAATGAATGGCAAAGCCACGAATATATACACACTACAAATCTAAAAGACTATAATTAAAAAATACAAAGCCTAACAATACCATGTTGGGAAGAATTTGGAGCAATTAGAGCTTATGCTGGCAGTGAAAATATAAAAAGCCCATAAAAGTTATACTTCTATTTTTAAAGCTGAAAATAATAAGAACAGCAAAATCAAACAACAGCTGTTACTTTATATAGCTGAGAATTCATATACTCTTCAATTAGGGAGTTTTACCATAAACATTTATTCTGTGGAAATAGTTCATAATATCATTATTCATGACAAATAAAATGAAAGCAACTCAAAATGAGATCAAGAATAAAATGAACAAATAATGATACATTTATACAAGGGAATATACCAGAGCAACCAAAAATTATAAACTATAGAGTAACTTAGATGAATTTTTAAATATTATACTGAATGGAAGAAGACAGAAACAAAAATACTGAATGATTTCATTTCTATGAATTTTGAAAACAGGTGAAACTGCAGTATAGAGTAGTTACATTGTTGTTGCTTTTGCAAATTTGTTATTCTGTACATCTGGATGTTTTTACACATTCTCGTGTGATATATTTTATGATTTAAAATGTTTAGAAATTAAAATCTTCAGTAGAAAAATGGTAAAATGTATCACAGGCAATTCATGGAAGGGGAAATCTGAATGACTATTAAACATATGAAAGAACACTCAACATCAGTAATGATCAAAAAAATTCAAGTTAGAACTAGACATAGTTTTCACATCTGTCAGTTCTGCAAGATTTAAAGTCTGATAACTTATTTCTTTTACCAGTGTTGAATATAATGTTAAAAATATAACTCATTTAAATTGTTATTGGGAGTGTAAATTGTTAAAATCACCTTGAAGAGAAATTTGACTCTAATCCCTTAAAGTTTTGACAATGTGCATACTTGGGAATCCAATAATTCTGCATTCAGAAATCTACACTGAGGAAAACTTTTTCATGTGGCAGACAAGGGGACAATTTTATGAATGTTCACTGTAGGCCTCTTAACATTGTAAGTATACTGATAATGCAACCATCTTTCAGTAGAAGTATGAAAAAATAGATACATATTTATTTATTCAGCAAAATAATGTATTTAAGCCAAAATCAATAAACAAACACCATGTATATTGGTATAAATAAATTTCAAAAACCTAATGTGGAATAAAAATGATTTGTAAACTATTTCAAGTATGGTAGGCAAATTCACCCTTTTTAAGAGCATGGAAGGGAGATTAAATGCATAGCTACAGATAATTAGTTCCTTTATTTTCTCAACATGTCAAGAGAGGTGAGTTCAACTCGAAATGAGAAAGGAAGATAGTACTAGAGATTTGTGTATTAGAAGAATAGGTATGAAATCATCTTCTTGAAAAGCAGAAGAGTGAAATCCTTGGGGAAATTGCACTTTCATCACTGGTACTGAGTTCCCATCTGAGGTTTATGGTACAATTAAATGGAACCCAGTTAGCAGGGACCTATGGTTTTCACTAGCCATGTTCAGCTACTGATGTGAAGATGCAGAAAAGGTGAAATTTGTTCATCACTGGGGTTTAGAATTTTCCAGGCTAGGTGCTGGAGTAGGGAGTGAGGTACAAGAGAGTAAAGAGTTTATGAACTGCATGGTTCTGGTGGGGAGGCATGAAATCTAAGCTGGAAAACAAGAAAAGAAAACAGGAGGAGTTGACAAATGGAATAACTGGATTTGTTTATGGGACAGAAAAATGTGTGCAGTGCTTGCACTCATGTAAAGGAGCAGAGAAAATTGTAAATTTGGTGAAAGAATTGAATGTATGAAGTTAGGATTTCAGAGATGATGTAGTAATTGGTAACAAAAATATCTACCACAAGAGAGATAAGTAAAGTGGAATTAAGAAGTAGGTTGGGAAGTATAGATGCCAAAGACCTAGGAGGCCAGGGAATTGAATCAATCATTAATATAAATTTAGAGCATGTCAAGAATAATGACAAAAATGGTGATGTAAGAGAAAATGGTAAATTAGGTGACAGAATGAGGAAAATTCAAGAATGAAGAGGTGTGATGGGGTGTCTGCATGGTTCAGTGGGTTAAGCATCCAACTTTTGATTTCAGCTCAGATCATGATCTCAGGGTCCTGAGATTGGGCCCTGTGTTGGGCTTGGGCTCCATGCTCAGTGTGGAGTCTGCTTGTTGCTCTCCCTCTTCTCCTCTTCCTCCTCTCTTTCTCTCAAATAGATAAATAGTCTTAAAAAAAGAATGAAGAGGAGGGAGAAATATTAGTAGATGCCAACATCAAAGACAGGAGATAGTAAAGACTAATGGCATAACTTGAAAGAATTCTTGGTTTTTGAGATATAACAAATGGTCTGTATATTCAAATGAGATACAAGGAGATACACCATCTTCGGGCCTTGTAATACACGGAGTATAAAGCTTACATTTTGAAGGCTGCATTGGCTGTCACATCTTCAGCAAAATAAGGTGATAACACGGGAGTTCAAAGAAGGGTTTGAAACCGGGTGGGAGATGGGGACTGCAGTTGACAAAAGGTGTTACAAGGGGAACAGTGGTAAGGTTTGGAAGTAGGAGAATGAGGAAAATTGGGTCACTAGGGAATTTACAGAGCCATAGGGGATGAGATTCAGTGGTGAGAGATTTATTGGACGTTTAGGCTTGCTAGCAACAGGAGGTACACAGAGATAGTTCATGATGAGATTTTCTTGAATTTTCCACAGGAAAGATAAATCATCAGTTGAAACAGAGCTTCTCTCACATGTTTTTTAAATTAATATTAGTGTTATATAAAAATTTGAGATATGAAAATATGTAATATACTTATAAAATAAAGTTGGTGGAATTGGAATACTTTTTATGTTCCTTAAAATAATTTAATATTTGTAAGAAATAGAATCAAATTACAAAATGCCAGTCTTCTTCTGTTTTATGTTTAAACACTTGAATTTATAAAATTAATTTTTTTATTTTGTTTCATTTTACTCACTTTTACTTTTGCTACAAAATCTAAAGTAACTTTTATTTTATTTTTTGATTTATTTTTATTATGGTAAGAATATGTAACACAAGATCTACCCTCTGAACAAACTTTTTAGGTACAATATAGTATTGTTAACTATGAACACAAAGTTGTACAGCAGATCTCTAAACCTTATTCATTGTGCATAACTGAAACTCATATAAATAGAATTATGCAGTATGACTGGCTTATTGCACTTAGCATAATGTCTTTCAGGTTCATCCAGATTGTTGCATATGACATTTTTCCTTCTAAAATTTAAAGTTTAAGATTAAAATTTAAAGTTTAAGATTATTTGATAATGCCTTAAGAGACTTTCGATTTCCCCAAGGCAACATGATGATTTTCAAAGGCCATTTATCTTAAAGTCAGACTGAGATTGTACTCCATGTTCTTCCATTTAATGATATAATCTTTTCAAAATTACTAAATCTGTTTTTTCATTAATAAAATGAGACCATATAAGTATTAGAATTAAATGAGTCATGTAGAATCCCTGGTTCCACTTGGTGCTCAAAATTTTAGTCCATTTGAAGTTCCTGGAAGTTAAACAGGTGGTACCTAATTAGGGTAGTATAAAGAAAATCATTTAAGCTTATTTAATGTGAGAACCAGGCTTATACCACTGAATACAATCTCCACTAAATTCTGAAAAAAAAAAAAAAAATATATATATATGTATTCATTCAGAAATCACATTATACTTTTTCAGTTTCTGCTTAATAAAGTATTAAATAAGTAAAGTGGAATTAAGAAATAAGAAATTAATTAATTAATTTCTCAGCTAAAGAAAAGATTAAAGGAAATTTTAAATAATAAGTAGGACAAAATGCTATTCTCTTAGCAATAAGTAAGGAATTCCTCTTAGTGAAAAAAGATGCTATCCACTTCAATGGAAAAATTCCCAAGTAGGCATGATTGAGTTAGCAGCTGGCCTCTAAGTGGTTTTACCTGATTTAGATGACATAGGAGCCTAGGGGAGGGAGAAGTGTTACTAATTTTTGAAGAGTCAGAAGGAGGAGGGAGGAGATTGAGACTGCATTGTACTTCAAAAGCTTGGGCTTAGTAAAATGTTACCATTCTTTTCACCCTTAAACTCTTGAAGAAAGTTACAAACTCATAAAACTTTGCTGTAAAAAGACATTTTGTGAGTAAAGTAGGGAAAAGGTGAGTGTATGGAGCATATGACAGAAAAGAATCAGTACTTCTTTTTTCTAGATTAGAGAGAAGGGTCAGAAGAATAGAAGGGACACTCTAAATTTTAAGTAAGTTTACCCAAACCTCAGACGGCCAGAGGCTCCATCTGATAATGGGATGGTGGGAGTACACTAAATCCTTTTTCTGTTTCTAAACAGAGAGCTCTTTGCATGATTGCACTACACTTTCTTCTACTCAAATGTCCTTTTGAGGACTCTTATAGTTGTTATTTTTTACTTCCGTTAGTAATTGTAAACATTGAATTTCCTGTAGGCATATTTTCTCTACTTTATCAGAAGCTGCCCTGTATAACCTGTCTCTGGGTAATCACTAAAGCTTGTAATTCCTTTCAATGTGTTCCTCATAATAAGACAATGTCTAGCCACCTCTCCTGATCCACTTGCACAGATCACTTGTCTCTGGGAGTAGCTATTTATTACTATTTTTTTAAATTCACAAAAGCATCTTATAAGTTTCTTCTTATAAAGTACATAAATGATAAACTTAAAGGCTACATTTTGACTAACTTTGTTGGACACTAGGGAGCTGATAGGAATTAACATATGTATGTCATGTTTTACCACCAAAAATTTTTATTCATTTATTTTATCTTGTTTTATTTTTGCAATACTCCTGTTAATTAGTTAGAGCTGTATTTTTATACTCATTTTGCAGGTGAAAAGACAGAGCTTCAAGATGTAATGGGCCTGCTCAAGATCGCAGAACTACTGAGACTGCAGAACTCCACAAATTCTCAAGTGTACTGTTCCCAAAGCCAGAGATCTCTAGACAGTACAGTGAGCTCTCTCTCTGTACACCAATTACCAATATGTAAAGTTCTGTGGTCATTTCTCTTCACTGGCCAGCCTTAATTAATCTCTTATTTTTTACTTTTCTTTTTTCAAGAAATAGAGAAATAATGCCTAAGTGAAATGATGTTTATTGTTTCTTATGTACAGTCTATCAGTGACTTTTTTAAAGCAATTTTAGGTTTAAAATGATTTGATTATCTGATCCTAGCCTGCATATTTGAGTAAGACAAGATGAAGATATAAACAAACGACAGCTTCTAAAATAAACTCTAAAATGTGAGTATTTGATTTTTGGTTATTTTGAACAGGAATAAATGTACAAAGGAAAATCTGTCCATGAACCAAATAGTGCTTGATTTATGAACAAAAATTCCTAAGTAAAAGATAACAGAATGTAACTCTAGGAACCAGGAGTTCAAAAGGAATAGCATAGTTTAGTCTTCATTTGGTCAAACATAATATTTATTCATATTTCTATTAGTCTACAGAAAATCAGTGTTGTAAACTTTGTTAAGAATACACTGTAATATTTTACTTGTGCTAAGAACAAGTTTTTTGGAATAAGTCTAGTAAGATGTAAACCATCCCAGGGCACCTGGGTATCTCAGTCAATCATCTGACTCTTGATTTTGGCTCAGGTCATGATCTCAGGGTCATGGGATTGACTCCTGCATCGGGCTCTGCACTCAGTGAGAACTCTTCTTGAGATTCTCTCCCTACCCAATCTCATTCTCTCTCTTTCTAAAATAAATAAGTAAAAATCTTAATTAAAAAAAAAAAGATGTAAACCATTTCTGAACTCCTAATTGCAAAACTTTGGATATAAGATTAATATTTCTAATTATTCTTATTTTAGACTGAAGACAATAATACTATCTACCTTATAATATCATCATGAATCATGAATGAGTCAATGGATGTACAGTGCTGAACACAATGGATGCAACATGGCTTATGGTAAATAAATAATACTCCTTCTCCTCCTGCATCTCTCTTTCATTTTCCTTCTTTCAAAAAAAATAATTTCATTGAACTTCCTTTCCCCTTGTGTTTAGGACCATTATTTGAAAGGATTTCTTAGCTCTCAGTTCTTCGTCTAAATAACTTTTTGAAAATAATCTGAGAAGGAAAATATAACTTATCATCTCAATGTCTGTCCATCGCTGAATTTACGAAAGTTAAAAGGGGATATCTTTACCACACTAATTCAAACACCAGTAAATAAAGAGGAGTACAGTAATACAGATTTCTGCCTTAAAATGCGACTCTGCAGAGACTATTCAGATGTGTCCTCACTGGATTCTGTATTTGATGATATTTCTAAAATTAGAATTTCAAAACTGTGGTCACCCTGATTTTTTCATGTGAAACTTATTATTCCATTAAAGATTTGTCATATGTGATTTCCTATCTTTTCAATATCAAAATCATTTTGCAACATTATGAAAGCTCAAAATACATTTTGCCCTAGTCAATCTACAAATGTTATTTGTGTGCAAAGAATCTTAGATATTGCCAACACCATCTGAGGTCTGCAACCTTGGTATTACTTAATCCTATTCTCAAATAATATGAAAATATCAATTCTATCTCTGATAAATGTATGAATCATTTAAGTCAGCATAGTAAATTTCCATTTCCATTTTACAATGTTGTTAAATTCCAAAAATCTCATTTATATATTAATTTTGATCTTTTTGACTATTAGTATTTGTCATGCTATTCATCTTTGAGTTTTAGATAATGATAAAGCTCATGGAAATAGCTATGATAAATAATCTGCATGACTTGACTATTGAAGGCATAGTTTGATTTACTGACCATATAGAAATCCAAAAATTCAGTCTTTTCTATGTTCTTAACTTAAAATTAATACATTTGTTCAAGTAATTTGCATGAAACAAACATCTGATATATACTGAATTCAAATGTTTTATCCAGATGGCTTAAAAACTCCATCATATGTGACTCTTACAAATAATCTTGTATCTTTATTCAATAACTAAGTCAGTGATGTAGTTTCATTATTTTCCAAAGCAAAGAGCAATTTTTTCCTTAAAAATAACTTTTCCTTTGCAAAATTTACACTTAGAAAGTATCATATAGTTGGGTCAACCTCTTCTCCAGCAACTGTACTGTAAATCAAAAAATGATAAAGTTAATCACCTGTCACTGTTACAAATGTTTCACTTCTAAAAATGACATGTGAAATACCTTAGTAATTAATGAATCCTAGTTAATAATAATTTTTAGTTCTTTCATATAATTCAGAAGGCTATTTGGAGAAATTATATAGATGGAGTTAGATCTCTTTTAGAAAACTGTCTAAGAGCTTAAATTCTAAATCTTAGAGAATATTTTAATGATGTAATCAGAGATATGATCAAATATTTATGCTAAGTGATAATTATGAAAATGAACTTCATTTTAGTAGATATTAGAAATTATCTATATGTCAATTATATATCAACATACTAGTGATTTGTCTATTATTTAGAAAATCCTATCTAACCATGCACTAAAATATCATGCAGTCTTTTTTCAAAAAGATTTTTATTTGTTTATTTGGGAGAGAGAGAGCACAGAGGGAGAGGGAGAGGGAGAAGCAGACTCCCCACTGTGCAGGGAGCCCAATTTGGGACTTGATCCCAGGACCCTGAGATCATGACCCGAGCTGAAGGCAAATGCTTAACTGACTAAGCCACCCAGGTGACCCTATCATGCAGTCTTTCATGTTTTCAAAGATAATTTGATGATATGTAAAATTTTCATGACATAATTTAAAGTATAAAAGTAATGAAAAGATACATATACATACATGGATTATTATATAGCTCTGTGTGTGTGTGTGTGTGTGTTTGTGTGTGGGGGGGTAGGTGGGTGTGACATGAGAGACAGAGAAAAAAAGCTGTCAAAATTTGGTAATGGAGTTACTTTCTTGGGGTTTATTAAGAGGTGCCACCTTGATTCAGTACCCCCAATATCAACTCATCCTTTTGTAGAAAACAAACACTAGAGAAAGAGGGTAAAACAATCAGTGATAAATATAGGTGGTGACAGCAAAAATAGACAATTGGCTTCACTTTCTTTGGTTGAGCATCCTGTGAAGCACAGGAGAAAGAATAAGGACATTATATCAGCCTAGATCAGCTTGTTCTCTGGTTTGTTGGCTGAATAGGGATGAACTAAGGGTTTCCTGTGTGTTAACTGAGTATCCTAGAAAGTATCTGGGTTTGAACAACATAAGCTTCCCCCAGCAGCAAAGATTTATGAAATGTGGCCCTATGAGCAGCTGTTAAAAGTAGTTAGAGAAAGTCAAGAAGAAGCCAGATCACCCACATCCGGGAAATGTGGATTGCAAAAGGTTTTTGCATGGCACTTCGAAGGATTAGATATTCTTTTAATATGTCCCTATTGATTTTGAGCCCTTCTTTGATTTCTGGCATAAGAAGAGGTTCCCAGCTCACCTTTGTGAATTTCCTGCATCAGTCTTGGACTTAGTAATTTTCTTCAAGAAGTCCTACTTATGACCTGAACAGTACTTAGAATCCAAGGTCAAGATGCAAAGACATAAGGTATCTTAGGTTGTTCAGATTGTTATCCTGAGAGTACCATAGACTAAGTGGCATAAAAATAACAGAAATTTATTTCTTATAGTTCTGGAGGCTGGGAGGTGCAAGATCAAAGTGCCAGCAGGTTCTGTGTCGGCTGAGGCTCCGCTTCATGGTTCATAGAGGGCGATCTCCCTATAACCTCACATGGCTGAAGGAAAAAGGTGGCTCTCTGAGGCCTGTTTTATAAGGGCCTTCACCCCATTCAGGAGGGCTCCAACCTCAGGACATAATCATGTCCCAAAGGCCCACTTCCATATGCTATAATACTGGAGATTAGGTTTCAACATTGAATTTTGGGATACACCAATTATCTATAGTACTGGGCATACTCATTTGTTACTGGGTTATCGTTATTTCTTACTCTTTTCAGCAAAGCTAGGCATGATTATTTATTATATATATAAAACATATTAATTCTATTATATATTATTATATATAAATCATGAGTTTATACTGAAACATTAGATCCCTTTACAGTACCACATATTTCTTCCCTTGTATTCCTCCTATTGCACTTTTGTATTCTCTTCTCCCACATTGGGAATTCTGGCTGCCAGTGATACCAGTGTATTCACTCATTTACTCAATTCCACAATGTATACAAAATAGTCACAAAATTCATACATCCATACCACTAAAATAAACAAAACTACTAATTAATGTTTAATATTTTTTTGTAGTTCTTTTAAATTTTTATAGGCAGTGTATATATTTACTTGGATTAGTAAAAATTATTTGGATTAACTTTACTTCTTCCTTAGTGGATATGTTATTAATGTGATATATTTTTATATTAATATATTTGTTTTCAGAAGTCAAACGCATAAGAAACGAATGGAATATTATTCAGCCATCGGAAAAGATGAATACCCACAATTGCATCAACATGGATGAAACTGGAGGGGATTATGTTAAGTGAAATAAGTCAAGCAGAGAAAGTCATTGTCATATGGTTTCACTCATATGTGGAACATAAGCAATAACATGGAGGACCATAGGGGAAGGGAGGGAAATCCAAAGGGGGAGAAATCAGAGAGGGAGATGAACCATGAGAGACTACGCACCCTGAGAAAAAAGTCTGGGGGTTTCAGAGGGGAGGAGGGTGGGGGAGGGGGTTACAAGGTGATGAGTATTGAGGAGGGCACATGCTGTGATGAGCACTGGTGTTATACTTAACTAATGAATCTTTGAACACTACATCAAAAACTAATTATGTACTATACAGTGGCTAACTGAACATAATTAAAAAAAAAGTGGCACTCACTCATGTAACTGATACTACTCATCTCTAGGCAACCAAATTAATGGTGTATGTTTTATCTTTATTTCCATTCTTTTTACAAAAATAAGCAGAATTTCCCCCTTCTTCCCGAAAATATGACCTGTATGACTTTTTTTTAAAAATAGGCTTTATTTTTTAGAGCAGCTTCATTTTCAGGGGGGGGGGGGGTATTTATTTATTTATTTATTTATTATTTTATTATGATAGTCACCATACAATACATCATTAGTTTTTGATGTAGTGATCCACTATTCATTATTTTCGTATAACACCCAGTGCTCCATGCAGTACGTGCCCTCCTTAACACCCATCACTAGGCTAACCCATCCCCCCACCCCCTCCCCTCTAAAACCCTCAGATTGTTTCTCAGAGTCCATAGTCTCTCATGGTTCATCTCTCCCTCCAATTTCCCCCCCTTCATTTTTCCCTTCCTTCTCCTAATGTCCTCCATGCTATTCCTTATGTTCCACAAATAAGTGAAATCATATGATAATTGACTTTCTCTGCTTGACTTATTTCACTTAGCATAGTCTCCTCTGGTCCCATCCATGTTGATGTAAAAGTTCGGTGTTCATCCTTTCTGCTGGCTGAGTAATATTCCATTGTATATATGTACCACTTCTTCTTTATCCATTCATCTGTTGAAGGGCATCTCGGCTCTTTCCACAGTTTGGCTATTGCAGACATTGTTGCTATAAACATTGGGGTGCATATGGCCCTTCTTTTCACTACATCTGTGTCTTTGGGGTAAATACCCAGTAGTGCAATCGCTGGGTCATAGGGTAGCTCTATTTTTAATTTTTTTTTTTTAAAGATTTTATTTATTTATTTGAGAGAGAGAATGAGAAACAGAGAGCATGAGAGGGAGGAGGGTCAGAGGGAGAAGCAGACCCCCCGCTGAGCAGGGAGCCCGATGTGGGACTCGATCCCAGGACTCCAGGATCACGACCTGAGCCGAAGGCAGTCGCTTAACCAACTGAGCCACCCAGGCGCCCTCTATTTTTAATTTTTTGAGGCACCTCCACACTGTTTTCCAAAGTGGCTATAACAACTTGCATTCCCACCAACAGTGTAAGAGGGTTCCCCTTTCTCCACAACCTCTCCAACATTTGTTGTTTCTTGCCTTGTCAATTTTTGCCATTCTAACTGGTGTAAGGTGGTATCTCAATGTGGTTTTGATTTGAATTTCCCTGATGGCTAATGATGATGAATATTTTTTCATGTGTCTGTTAGCTATTTGTATGTCTTCTTTGGAGAAGTGTCTGTTTAATGTCTTCTGCCCATTTTTTGACTTGATTATTGGTTTTTTGGTGTTGAATTTGAGAAGTTCTTTATAGATCTTGGATACCAGCCCATTATCTGTAGTGTCATTTGCAAATATCTTCTCCCATTCTGTGGGTTGCCTCTTTGTTTTGTTGACTGTTTCCTTTGCTGTGCAGAAGGTTTTTATTTTGATGAAGTCCCAAAAGTTCATTTTTGCTTTTGTTTCACTAGCCTTTAGAGATATATCTTGAAAGAAGTTTCTGTGACCAATGTCAGAGGTAGTAACCTATGTTCTCCTCTAGGATTTTGATGGATACCTGTCTCACATTGAGGTCTTTCATCCATTTTGAGTTTATCTTTGTGTATGGTGTTAGAGAATGGTTGAGTTTCATTCTTCTGCATGTGGCTGTCCAATTTTCCAGGCACCATTTATCGAAGAGACTGTCTTTTTTCCATTGCATATGTTTTCCTGTTTCGTTGAAGATTATTTGACCATAGAATTGAGGGTTCATATCTGGGCTCTCTATTCTGTTCCATTGGTCTATATGTCTCTTTTTGTGCCAGTACGATGCTGTCTTGGTGATCAATGCTTTGTAACATAGCTTGAAATCAGGCAACGTGATGCCCCCAATTTTGTTTTTCTTCTTTAGCATTTCCTTGGCAATTCGGGGTCTTTTCTGATTCCATACAAATTTTAGGATTGTTTGTTCCAGCACTTTGAAAAATTTCATTGAAATTTTGACCGGGATGGCATTGAAGGTATAGATTGCTCTGGGTAGCATAGACATTTTTTTTTTAAAGATTTTATATATTTATTTGACAGAGAGAGACACAGTGAGAGAGGGAACACAAGCAGGGGGAGTGGGAGAGGGAGAAGCAGGCTTCCCGTTGATCAGGTAGCCCGATGCGGAGCTCGATCCCAGGACCCTGGGATCATGACCTGAGCCGAAGGCAGACGCTTAACGATTGAGCCACCCAGGCGCCCCTAGCATAGACATTTTAACAATGTTTATTCTTCCAATCCATGAGCATGGAATGTTTTTCCATCTTTTTGTGTCTTCTTCAATTTCTTTCGTGAGTGTTCTGTAGTTCCTAGAGTATAGATCCTTTACTTCTTTGGTTAGGTTTATTCCGAGGTATCTTATGGTTTTGGGTGCTATTGTAGATGGAAATATTTCTCTAATTTCTCTTTCTACAGTTGCATTGTTAGTGTATAAGAAAGCAACTGATTTCTGTGCATTGATTTTGTATCCTGCCACATTACTGAATTGCTGTATGGGTTCTAGTAATTTGGGGATGGAGTCTTTTGGGTTTTCCACATAAAGTATCATGTCATCTGTGAAAAGAGAGAGTTTGACTTCTTTGCCAATTTGAATACTTTTTATTTCTTTTTGTTGCCTGATTGCTGTTGCTAGAACTTCCAGTACTATGTTGAACAATAGTGGCACGAGTGGGCATCCTTGACGTGTTCCTGATCTTAAGGGAAAGGCTCTCAGCTTTTCCCCATTGAGGATGATATTCGCTGTGGGTTTTTCATAGATGGATTTTATGAACTTGAGGAATGTTCCCTCTATCCCTATACTCTGAAGAGTTTTAATCAGGAAATATGCTGTATTTTGTCAAATGCTTTTTCTGCATCAATTGAGAGGACCATATGGTTCTTCTCTCTCCTCTTACTAATGTGTTCTATCACACTGATTGATTTGCAAATGTTGAACCACCCTTGCATCCAAGGGATAAATCCCACTTGGTCGTGGTGGATGATCCTTTTAATGTATTGTTAGATCCTATTAGCTAGGATTTTGTTGAGGATTTTGGAATCCATATTCATCAGGGATATCAGTCTGAAATTCTCCTTTTTGATGGGGTCGTTGCCTGGTTTGGGGATTATGGTAATCCTGGCCTCATAGAATGAGTCTGGAAGCTTTCTTTCTGTTTCTATTTTTTTGTAACAGCTTCAGGAGAATAGTTATTATTTCTTCTCTGAATGTTTGGTAGAATTCCCCAGGGAATCCATCAGGCCCTGGGCTCTTGTTTTTTGGGAGGTTTTTGATCACTGCTTCAATCTCGTTACTGGTTATTGGCCTATTCAGGTTGTCAATTTCTTCCTGTTTCAGTCTTGGCAGTTTATAGGTTTCCAGGAAGGCCTCCATTTCATCCAGATTGCTCAGTTTATTGGCATACGGTTGTTGATAATAATTTCTAATAATTGTTTCTATTTCCTTGGTGTTAGTTGTGATCTCTCCCTTTTTATTCATGATTTTATTAATTTGGGTCCTTTCCCTTTTCTTTTGGATAAGTCTGGCCAGTGGTTTATCGATCTTATTAATTCTCTCAAAGAACAAGCTTCTAGTTTTGTTGATCTAATCTACTGTGTTTCTGGTTTTTAATTCATTGATCTCTGCTCTAATCTTAATTAGTTCTCTTCTAATGCATGGCTTAGGCATCATTTGTTGTTTTTTCTCTAGTTCTTTAAGGTGTGGAGTTAGTTGGTGAATTCAGGATTTTTCTATTTTTTTGAATGAGGCTTGGATGGCTATGTATTTCCCCCTTAGGACCGCCTTTGCAGTATCTCATAGGTTTTGGACTGATGTGTTTTCATTCTCATTGGTTTCCATGAATTATTTAAGTTCTCTGATTTCTTGGTTGACCCAAACATTCTTGAGCAGAGTGGTCTTTAGCTTCCAAGTGTTTGAATTTCTGCCAAATTTTTTCTTGTGATTGAGTTCTAGGTTTAAAGCATTATGGTCTGAGAATATGCAGGGAATAATCTCAATCTTTTGGTATCAGTTGAGACCTTATTTGTGACCCAGTATGTGGTCTATTCTGGAGAAAGTTCCTTGTGCACTCAAGAAGAATGAGTATTCTGTTGTTTTAAGGTGGAATGTTCTATATATATCTATGAGGTCCATCTGGTCCAGTGTGTCATTCAAAGCTCTCGTTTCTTTGTTGATTTTCTGCTTAGATGATCTGTTTATTGCTGAGAGTGGAGTATTTAGGTCTCCTACAATTAACGTATTGTTATCAATATGACTCTTTATTTTCGTTAACAGTTGGCTTATGTAGATTGCCACTCCCATGTTGGGGATGTAGATATTTACAATTGTTAGATCTTCTTGTTGGATAGACCCTTTAAGAATGATATAGTGTCCTTCTGTGTCTCTAACTACAGACTTTAGTTTAAAATCTAATTTGTCTGATATAAGAATTGCTACCCCAGCTTTCTTTTGAGGTCCGCTGGCCTGGAAGATAGATTTCCATCCCTTCACTTTCAGTCTGGATGTATCTTTAGGTTCAAAATGAGTC
The DNA here is from genome assembly GCF_004348235.1 of Phoca vitulina. Taxonomy (NCBI): domain Eukaryota; kingdom Metazoa; phylum Chordata; class Mammalia; order Carnivora; family Phocidae; genus Phoca; species Phoca vitulina. Next base: position 14,472,272 of record NW_022589737.1, read on the forward strand.
TCTTGTAGACAGCATATAGATGGGTCCTGTCTTTTTATCCAATCTGCAACCCTGTGCCGTTTTATGGGAGCATTTAGGTCATTCACATTGAGAGTGATTATTGAAAGATATGAATTATCACCATGTTGCCTGTGATCACCTTGTTTTTATAGATTGTCCCTGTAAATTTCTGTTGTATATCACTCCTGGGGTCTTTCTCCTTTTATAGAACCCCCCTTAATATTTCTTGCAGAGCCAGCTTAGTTGTCACATATTCTTTTAGTTTCTGCCAGGCTTGGAAGCTCTGCATCTCTCCATCCATTCTAAATGACAGCCTTGCCGGACAAAGTATTCTTGGCTGCATGTTCTTCTCGTTTTGTACTCTGAATATATCTTCCCAGGCCTTTCTGGCTTGCCAGGTCTCTGTGGATAGGTCTGACGTTATTCTGATGTTCCTCCCTCTGTACGTAAGGAATCTCTTCCCCTTAACTGCCCTTAAGATGGTTTCCTTGGTTCTAAGATTTGCGAGTTTTACTATTACATGCTTGGGTGTTGGCCTGTTTTCCTTGATCTTGGGAGGGGTCCCCTCTGCCTCTAGGACATGAATGTTTGTTTCATTCCCCAGATTAGGGAAGTTCTCAGCTATGATTTGCTCAAATATATCTTCTAGTCCTCTCTCTCTCCACCCCCTTAGGGATTCCAATTATTCTGACATTGGAACGTTTCATGGTGTCACTTATTTCTCTGATTCTATTTTCATGGATTCTGAGTTGCTTTTCCCTAGCCTCCTCTTTTCCTTTTTTATCTATTAAATGGTCTTCCAGGTCACTAATTTGTTCTTCTGCCTCACTTACCCTTGCTGTTAGATTATCTAGATTAGATTGGATTTCATTGATAGCATTTTTAAGTTCTGCCAATTCAACTTTCATTTCTGCCCTTAGAGACTCTATGTTGCCATTAATTGATTTCTCCATTCTAGCTATTGTCTTCACAGTTGTTAGCCTGAATTCCATCTCTGACATCTTGGTTATGTCTGAATCCATTTGTAAATCTGTGTAAGTCATAATATCTGAGTCTTTCTTATTTTGGGGGTTCCTCCTCCTAGTCATTCTGTTGAGGGGTGGTTGAGGGAAAGTATAGAGTCCAAATTATTGACCACAACCCAAGATGCACCTGTTTTCTAGGGACCTTAGGGTTGCTGGCCTCTTGTTTTCCCAGCCTGTCTTCTGGGGGAGGGGCCTGCTGCACTGTTACTCAGGCAACCCTGTTTGGGCAGAGTTGCCCTGCCCCCTGTGTGGGGGATGGGGTCAGTGAAAACCAGTTTTGGGGGGCTTTTGTTCTCTGGCAGCTTTCCCTGGAGGCTTTCTGCATCTCTTCTGAGAGAGCAGAAGAGACTGTTTCCAAACCTCTGCAGAGAGATCACAGTCTGTTCATCAGTGAGCTCTCCAGGCCACACTCTCTCCATTTCCTATCTGTGCTGCTATAAACTACAGCGTCCTGGGTTGTGTGCCCCTCAGCAGCACTCGCAGTCCTCACCTCCATGTCAGGGCACATCTCTGCCCTTTGTGCTTCTAAAGCCACCAGCCACCCCCCATTTGCAAGCATGCTCTGCCCCTCCGGGTTTCAGTCTGTGGGGCTGCCCTAAAGTCCTTTCCCCGCCCTACTGGTCTGCGAGTCTGTGCCCGGTCCCCAGCACGGGAGGCTATGGATCACCAGCAGTGTAGGATCCCAACCACTGGCTCCCTCCCGCTTCCATTTATCCTCCTATACCTGCCTGCAGAATCATGGTTCCTGCTTCATACCTGAAACCAACCGCCCATGATATTCTGTTTGTAGAGATCCAGATCTATCTTCTTACATCTCAGGCTGATTTCATGGGTGTTCAGAGTGGTCTGGTAGATATCCAGCTCAATTCTGGGGACTGGTTGGAATAGGGTCCCATACTCCTCTGCCATCTTTCCCCCCACCCAGAGCAGCTTTAGATTGAAAGCAAAATTGAGCAGAAATTACAGAGTTCCTATATGTCTTCTGGCCCCACAAGTCTCCCCCACTATCAACATCCTGGACCAGAGTGGTACATTTGTTGCAGTTGATGAAACTGCACTGGCACATAATTTCACCCTCAATCCATAGATTACATTAGGGTTCACTCTTAATATTACACATTCTATGGGTTTTGACAACCATATAAAATGATATGTATCCACTATTATAGTATCACATAGCGTAGTTTCACTACCCTAAAAATTCTCTGTCCTTTGCCTATTATCCCTCCATCCCCTTAACCCCTGACAACTACTGATCTTTTTATTGTCCCCATAGTTTTGCTTTTTCCAGATTGTCATGTATAGTCACATAGTAGGTAGCATTTTCAGTTGGCTTTGTTCACTTAGTAATAAGTACTTAAGTTTCTTCCATGTCTCTTCTTCTCAGTATTTTTTATGGCTTGTTAGATTTTTTTTTTTAAATCACTGAATGATATTCCATTGTCTGGATGTACTACACTTGATTTACCCATTCATTTACTGAAAGATATCTTGGTTACTTCCAAGTTTGGTAATTACGGACAAAGCTGCTATAAACCCAAGTGCATGTTTTCATGCAGATACATTGTCTATTATTTTAGGTAATTACCTAAGGGAATGATTGCTGGATCACATAGGAAGAGTATGTTTACTCTTGTAAGACTTCCAAAGTGTTTGTACCATTTTGTATTCCCATCAACAATGAGTGTTCCTATTCTTCATTTTGCTTTCTTACTTAGCAATATATTCTTTAAATCACTCCATATTAGCTTTTAGAGATTTTTTCTTATTTTTATAGGTGCAAAACATTTCAGTGTATGAGTGCACATACATTTATTTAGCCAAAGTAGTGTGTGTTTGGTGTGTTTGTGTATGCTGTGTGTGTAACCACTTCACAAAGTAGGCAAACTTAATTCCAGGGAAATAGATAAGTGAAGATGTTTATCTTAATATAGGGTGAAACTGTTCACAAATTAAATGCCACCTGAATCAAAAGTCGTTCTAGGGAAGTTTGCATGTACCCATCGTGCTCTGACTCTCCACTACATCTTCTCCAGATATAATATCTATAAGAATTGATTGATATTTATTATTCCATTTCCATCTCCATCAGCCTTTCTTATTCTAAATAACATATAGTTTTCCATATATGGTCAAACATTGACATGTCTGTAGATTATTCTATTTCACTGAAATTATGTTGTTATTTTTCTTCTTATTGTTAGTGGTGGAGAGTCTGATCCTTCTATTGATTTATAGAGCTTACTCAATGGCAAACAATCTGCTATACTGTACTTGTTTGCACATACTGTATTATCTCTGTGACTTGGGACCTTTAGCAGTTAGGTTGATTTTTTTCTTCTTTTAATTTTCTCCATCTCTCTCTTTTTCCTAAGGAAATGGAAGATTATTTATAATTCTAATCAGAAAAAGATTCAATTGTATTTGAGAGTTTTCTGTTACTTACATATACATTTATCTTTATGAACTGTTAAAAGTGAATAGAAAGGTAACTTAAGTATCTGTCATTTTTTTTTTTTTTTTTCCTGACCAAGGGATTGTTTTGTTTTGTTTTGTCTGGTCCTCATTGTTGTTGTTTCAGGTATTGTGCTATGGGGAACTATGCACATGATAGCCACTGCTCTGAAGTTAAATAATGTGGAAAACAATAAACAATGTTATTTGTATGTATGGTATGTTGGGCAGGGTGAGATACCAAAATACATAAGTCTTCCTTCCTTCCTCCCTCCTTTCCATCCTTCCTTCCTTCCCTTAGTTTTTCTGTCTTCCATATATTTATTCTTTAAGTGTTTATTCCTCAAATATGTACTATTCTCAAGGTACTGTGTAAAATGTCTCAATTAGGTAATTCTTATATGTGTTTTGAACACCGATGTTAGATCATAGTTTCAACATTGAATGAAAGAAGTTTATAGTGTTGTGTTCCTTAAATGGATTTCAATTGAGAATATAACAAATGATATTATAATATCTATCTCAATGAATTTACAGACTTGAAACTATAATGGAATTTTTATTTGACATTATAATGTAAAAGAGTACATGAATTATTAGCCTAAATTTTTATATATACATACCTCACTCAAAATATGGAAATTTTACTTGAGAGGAAATTTACTATATAATGAAAATGTATTTCCTCAAATCAAGTTTAGTGAATCAAGCCCAAGGCTTCTTGCTTCAATTTTCATTTATTTCCTTATGTTGCCATGCACAGCAGGAAAAAAATGTCCCATAAGCACAGGACCTTTAAATAAAAAACATTTCATTGAAAAACCTGTGCTTAAAAAGGATTATCTGATCTACAATTTGGGATTCTGCATGTTGTTAGATGACTAAGGTCCAAGTCTCAGTAAAGCAACATTTTGCTAAATGCATATAGGGATATAAAAACTTAAACACAACAACAAAACAACAGCAGCAACAACAACAACAACAACAGAGAATATCATGATTCAGAAAAACAGTACAATGAGGACTGAATGGTCTCCTGACCAGCAACATAGTTTTGCCAAAACATGATTGTTTTTCTCTAGGGAAAATCACTTCAAATTGCCAAAGATCTATCACCAAAAAAGATGTTACCTATTTCATGCATTTATTATCATAATATATAAATTTAATACCCAAGATGTGCAGAATGCTGAGTTAATTGATATGATGTGCATACTGGGTCCCTCTTCACAAAAACAAGTGTGAAAATTTTTCTATCAATTGCTTATACCTGTAGTTCATCATCTCAGATCAAGGATGATAAATATGGCAGCAGTAGATTATTAGCTTGCAACAGTAAAAGGACAAACATGAGAATCGTCCTAAATTGCATAGGATGAAAGGAAAGTGTGTTGTAGTATATCAAACTGTGTATTTGTAACCAGACTGAATTGGGTTTAACATCTTGCTCTTTATATTACTATCTGTGTACCCTTGGGCCATCTATATAACTTCTCTCCAAACTAATTTCTTTTATATGTAATATAGAAATAAACACATCCACATTGCAAAAATTAATTAGACAATGAAAATTAGAGATCATGAAATTCCATTTGATTCAATTCTGGTGACACTGGTGTCATATGTTCATAGTTGTCATCACTTGTATACCTAATTATCCAGTAGAAAATTTCAAAAATATATATAATTTGATCCTCAAAGTGATTCCGCCATCACCATCATTACCATTATCCATTGACACTTAATTCAAGCACTAATCTAAAACTCTAATTCTAGCTGCTTTTCCTTTTGCATAATATTCTCAACAGCACTATTAATTTTGAGTTCCCATACTATTATTTTATTTAGGATATGCCTTCTGATTCAGTTTGTGAATATTCCCATATAATCTTAATTTACATCAATAAAATAATCTACAGTAGTGCAACATTGTAGGTATATATTTGACACTATTTCTTGCTTACCTTCAATGTGCTATGTATGATGCTGGATAATACAGCCCCTTAATGGAGATGATGGTGCAAGGATTCAATTATCAAGTCAAAATCTTAACTACATAGATTCCAGTATCTTTTAATCTGAAAAATGATGCTAATGCTTAATCAAAGAAGGGAGAAAGTGGCCTAGAGATCCCTTACACTTTTGAGGAAATAAAACACCATGGAACTCTAAAAGATGATATAGCCCAAATTGTATGTCTTTTGTCTTTATTGCCTTATAAATCTTTTTAGTGTCTAATTTTAACAAAGTTATATGAATATGCTTATGGTCAGTTATTTCTGCAAGGATTTTAATGAAAAAAGCTCCTCTATTTCACTTTTTTTTTCCATTTCACTCTCACCAAAGGTGACTATTTTTAATGTCTTTTAGTCAATTATTTTGGTATTTATATATATATATATGCCCCTGAAAATACAAACTAATGTTTCTTCCTTAGATTTTTTGGTGTAAGGCATGAATTATTTGTTCCTAGTATGGAACAAACATGTTTCCATAGACACACCCTTCCCCCTAACCTCACTCACCACACAAGCATACTTTCCCCATTCAATTATCCTTGAAACATGGTCATGTTATAATTTTGGCTAGACCATCATTCATTGTTTAATTTGCTATAACTAAATCCTATTTACCTCTGAGCCATTTAGTTAACTATGATTAACTTTCTTCCTACACCACTTTTTGTTTCCTGGAAGCTAGTCATTTGAAATATTTTCATTAACTTTGTTTTCCATGTACTTTTCACTAAAAAAAAAAAGAAAGAAAGAGAGAAAAGAAAGATATCAACAATCTTCATCAGTTATCTAAATATCCCCTTGAAGTTTAGACATATCATGTGTCTCACCAATTAATATGCCTATGAAAGTCCTTTCTGGAGACTATAATCCCACTCTAAACAGATTTGCAGGCCTTCTCCATCTGTCGCCTATGGATCCTTCTTCACTATAATCTAAAGGGTTCCTTTATCCCCTATTTATTTTTGAGTGTCCTGTGTCTGTTTCCTCTGTTTCTCTTGATTTTCTTATTTGCTGATAAAGTATATCCTCCAATAACTATCTTTTATCCTTTTTCTTTTTAGATATGGTATGTATTAAAATCAATTTACTCTCATATATGTTTTGGCCAGAAAAAGAAGTTTTAATTATATCTAAAGGAGCTAAAAAAAGAACAACAAACAAAGCCTAAAGCCAGCAGAAGGATTAGAGTAGTAAAGAGTTTCTACTAATAAAGATTAGAGTAGAAACAAATGATATAGAAATAAAAAAACAATAGAACAGATCAATGAAACCAAGAGTCAGTTCATTGAAAAAATAATTAAATTGATAAACCCTAGCCAGACTTACCAAAAATGAAAGAGAAAGGATCCAAATAAATAAAATCACAAATGAGAAATAATAACCAACCTTACAGAAATACAAACAATTATTAGAGAATGTTATGAAAAACTATATTCCAACACATTGGACGATATGGAAGTAATGGATAAATTCCTAGAAACATATAAACTACCAAAACTGAAACAGAAAGAAATAGGAAACCTTAACAGACCAATAACCAGCAAAGAAACTGAATCAGTAGTCAAAAATCTCCCCCCCAAAAAAGTCCAGGGCCAGATAGCTTCCCATGGGAATTCTACCAGGCATATAAGAAGAGTTAATACTTACTCTTCTCAAACTACTCCACAAGATAGGGGAGAAAACCTCTAAATTCAATTTATGAGGTCAGCATTACCCTGATTCCAAAGACCACACTAAAAAGGAGAATTACAGGCCAATATCCTTGATGAACATGGATGCAAAAATCCCCAATAAAATACTAAAAATTGAACCCAAGACTACATTAAAAGAATCATTCACCACAATTAAGTGGGATTGATACCTGGGTTTCAGGGGTGGATCAATACTTACAAATCACCATGATACACCACATTAATAAAAGAAAGTATAAGAACCATATGATCCTTTCAATAGATGCAGAAAAAGCATTCAACAAAGTACAATATCCATTCATAATAAAAACTCTCAACAAAGTAGGTTTATAGGGAACATACTTCAACATAATAAAGGCCACCTATGGAAAACCCACAGCTAATATCCTCAATGGCAAAAAACTGAGAGCTTTTACTCTATGGTCAAGAACAAAATAGGGATGTCCACTCTCATCACTATTATTTAATATAACACTGGAAGTCCTAGTCACAACTATCAGATAACAAAAAGAAATAAATCATCAAGGAAGAAGACAAACTCACAATTTGCAGATGACATGATGTTCTTTACAGAAAACCCAAAGGACTCTACCGAAAAATTGCTAGGACTGATGTACAAATTCATTAGTCACAGGATACAAAATCAATGTACAGAAATCTGTTGCATTTCTGTACACTAATAATGAGGCAACAGAAAGAGAAATCAAGGAATTAATCCCATTTACAACTGCACCAAAAAGCATTAGGTACCTCGGAATAATCCTAACAAAAGAGGTAAAAGACATTACTCTGAAAATTATAAAACACTGATGAAAGAAATTGAAAATGACACAAAGGAATGGAAAGACATTCCATGATCTCAGAGTGGAAGAACAAATATTAAAATGTCTATATTACCCAAAGCAATCTACACATTTAATGCAATGCCTATCAAAATATCAATAGGATTTTTCACAGAACTAGAACAAACAATCCTAAAATCTGTATGGAACCACATAAAACCCCAAACAGGCAAAGCAATCTTGAAAAAGCAAAGCAAAGTTGAAGGCATCACAATTCTGGACTTCAAGTTATATTACAGAGCTGTAGTGATCAAGACAGTATGGTACTGGCACAAAGATCAATAGGACAAAATAGAAAACCCAGAAATGAACCCAAAACTATATGGTCAATTAACCTTCAACAAAGCAGATAAGAATACCCAATGGAAAAAAGAGTCTCTTTAACAAATGGTGTTGGGAAAATTGGACAGCGACCTGCAGAAGAATGAAACTGGACCACTTTCTTACACCATATACAAAAATATATTCAAAATGGATGAAAGATGTAAATGTGATACAGGAAACCATCAAAATCCTAGAGGACAACACAAGCAGTAATCTCTTTAACATCATCTGTAGCAACTTCTTCCTAGATATGTCTCCTGAGGCAAGGGAAACAAAACAAAACAAAACAAAAAATTATTGGGACTTCATCAAAATAATAGCTTCTGCACAGTGAAGGAAATAATCAACAAAATTAAAAGGCAATCTATGGAATGAAAGAAGTTATTTGCAAATGACATATCTGATAAGGAGCAAGTTAAAAAAAATGGGCAGAAGACATGAAAAGACATTTTTCCAAAGAGAAATACAGATGACTAACAGACACATGAAAAGATGCTCAACATCACTCTGCATCAGGGAAATACAAATCAAAACTACAATGAGATATCACCTCCCACCAGTCAGAATGGCTAAAATTAACAATACAGGAAACAACAGGTGTTGTCAAGAACTTGGAGAAAGGGAACCCTCTTGCACTGTTGGTGGTAATGTAAACTGGTGCAGTCACTGTGGAAAACAGTATGGAGTTTCCTCAAAAAGTTAAAAATAGAACTACCCTAAGATTCTGAAATAGCACTACGAGGTGTTTATCCAAAGGATACAAAAATACTGATTTGAAGGGACACATGCACCCCAATGTTTATAGCAGCATTGTCAGAAAAAGCCAAATTATGGAAAGAGCCCAAATATTCATTGACCAATGAATGGATAAAGAAGTTGTGGTATATATGTAAACCTCAGTTTGTTTCCTAAACTTAAGAATCTATTATTGTTTGTCTACCTTTCTGGTTTCATCTTGTTTTATTTTTCCTTCCCTTCCCCTATGCTCCTTTGTTTTGTTTCTTAAATTCCACATAGCAGTGAGATCATATGATAATTGTGTTTCTCTGATTGACTTATTTTGCTTAGCATAATACCATCTAGTTCCATCCACATCATTGCAAATGGCAAGATTTTGGTTTTTTTGATGGCTGTGGATATATATATACCACTCTTCTTTATCCATTCATCTGTTGATGGCCATCTGGGCTCTTTCCACAGTTTGGCTATTGTGGAAATTGCTGCTATAAACATTGGGGTGCAGGTGCCCCTTCAGATCACCATTATTTGTATCTTTGGGGTAAATACTCAGTAATGCAATTACTGGGTCATAGGGTAGCTCTATTTTCAACTTTTGGAGGAACATCCATACTGTTTTCCAGAGTGGCTGCACCAGTTTGCATTCCCACTAACAGTGTAGGAGAGTTCCCGTTTCTCTGCAACCTCACCAACATTTGTCATTTCCTGACTTGTTAATTTTAGCCATTCTGACTGCTGTGAGGTGATATCTCATTGTGGTTTGATTTGTATTTCCCTGATGCAAAGTGATGCTGAGCATTTTTTCATGTGTCTGTTGGCCATTTGGATGTCTTCTTTGCAGAAATGTCTGTTCATGTCTTCTGCCCATTTCTTGATTGGATTACTTGTTCTTTGGGTGTTGAGTTTGATAAGTTCTTCATAGATTTTGGACACTAGCCCTTTATCTGATATGTCATTTGCAAATATCTTCTCCCATTCTGTCGGTTGTCTTTTGGTTTGGTCAACTGTTTCCTTTGCTGTGCAAAAGCTTTTTATCTTGATGAAGTCCCAGTAGTTCCTTTTTGCCTTTGTTTCCCTTGCCTTTGAAGACGTATCTAGCAAGAAGTTGCTGTGGCCAAGGTCACAGAAATTGCTGCCTGTGTCTCCTCTAAGATTTTGATGGACTCCTGTCTCACATGTAGGTCTTTCATCCATTTTGAGTCTATTTTTTTGTATGGTGTAAGAAAATGGCCCAGTTTCATTTTTCTGCATGTGGCTGTCCAATTTTCCCAACACCATTTGCTGAAGAGACTGTCATTTTTCCATTGTATATTCATTCTTACTTTGTCGAAGATTAGTTGACCATAGAGTCGCGGGTCCATTTCTGGGTTTTCTATTCTGTCCCATTGATCTATATGTCTGTGTTTGTGACAGTACCATACTGTTTTGATGATTATAGCTTTGTAATAGAGTTTGAAGCCCAGGAATTGTGATGCCATCTATTTTGGTTTTCTTCTTCAACATTCCCCTGGTGATTCAGGGTCTTTTCGGGTTCCATACAAATTTTAGGATAATTTGTTCCATTTCTTTGAAAAAAGTGGATGGTATTTTGATAGGGATTGCATTGAATGTGTAGATTGCTCTAGGTAGCATAGATATTTTAACGATATTTGTTCCTCCACTCCATGAGCATGGAACATTTTTCCATTTCTTTGTGTCTTCCTCAATTTCTTTCATTAGTGTTCTATAGTTCTCTGAGTACAGATCCTTTGCCTCTTTGGTTAGGTTTATTCTTAGGTATCTTATGATTTTGGGTGCAATTGTAAATGGGATTGACTCCTAATTTCTCTTTCTTCTGTCTCATTGTTAGTGTATAACACTGCAACTGACTTCTGTGCATTGATTTTATATCCTGCCATGTTGCTAAATTCCTGTATGAGTTCTAGCAATTTGGGGGTGAAATCTTTTGGTTTTTCCACATAGAGTACCATGTCATCTGCAAAGACAGTTTGACTTCTTCCTTAATGATTCAGATGCCTTTTATTTATTTTTGTTGTCTTATTGCAGAGGCTAAGACTTCTACTACTATGTTGAACAGCAGTGTTGATGGTGCACATCTCTGCCATGTTCTTGACCTTAGAGGAAAAGCTCTCAGTTTTTCCCCATTGAGAATGTTATTCCCTGTGGACTTTTCATACATGGTATTGAGGTATGTTCCTTCTAGCTTACACTGTGAAGAGTTTTAATCAAGAAAGGATGCTGTACTTTGTCAAATGCTTTTTCTGCACCTATTCAGAGGATCATGATTCCTGTCATTTCTTTTATTTATATACTGTATCACATTGATTGATTTATGAATGTTGAAACACCCTTGCAGCCCAGGAATAAATCCAACTTGGTTGTGGTGAATAGTTCTTTGAATGTATTTTGGATCCTATTGGCTAGTATTTTGGTGAGAATTTTGTCATCCATGTTCATCAGGGATATTGGTCTGGTAATTCTCCTTTTTGATGGGATCTTTATCTGGTTTGGAGATCAAGGTCATGCTGGCCTCATAGAATGAGTTTGGAAGTTTTCCTTCCATTTCTATTTTTTGAAACAGCTTCTTGTTGGATATACCCCTTTATTATGATGTAGTGCCCTTCTTCATCTCTTGTTACAGTCTTTGGTTTAAAATCTAGTTTGTCTGATATAAATATTCTTACCCCAGATTTCTTTTGATATTTATTTGCATGGTAAATATTTCTCTACCCCTTCCTTTTCAATCTACAGGTGTCTTTAGGTCTAAAATGAGTCTCTTTTAGGCAGCATATAAATGATTATTTTGTTGTTGTTGTTATTTTTAAATCCATTTTGACAGGGACTCCTGGGTGGCTCAGTCATTAAGCATCTGCCTTTGGCTCAGGTCATGATCCCAGGGTCCTGGGATTGAGTCCCACATCGGGCTCCTTGCTCAGTGAGGAGCCTGCTTCTCCCTCTCCCTCTGCTGCTCCCCCTGCTTGTGCTCTCTCTCTCACTCTGACAAATAAATAAAAATCTTAAAAATAAATAAATAAATCAATTTGACACTCTATATCTTCTGATGGAAGCATTTAGTCCTTTACATTCAGAGTAATTATTGATAGATATGTATTTACTGCCATTTTATTACTTGTTTTGTCATTGTTTCTGGAAATTTTCTCTGATCCTTTCTTGTCTTTGTCACTTTTGGTCTTTCCTTTCCACTCAAAATGTTTCCTTTGTATTTCTTTCAAGGCTGGTTTAGTCATCACCAACTGCTTTAATTTTTGTCTGTTTGGGAAACTCTTTGGCTCTCCTTCTATTGTGAGTGATAGTCTTGCTGGGTAGAGTATTCTTGGCTGCAGATTTTTCCCATTCAGCATGTTGAATATCATGTCACTCCCTTCTGGCTTGCTAAGCTTCTGTTGAGAGATCTGCCACTAGCCTTATGAGTCTTCCTTTGTAAGTTAGGGACTTCTTTTGTTTGCTGCTTTTAGGATTTTTTTCTCTATTGCTATATTTTGTAAATTTAACTACAACATGTCTTGGTGTTGGCCTGCTTTTTTTATTTTTGGGGAGTTCTCTGCTTCCTGGATCTGGATGTCTGTTCCCTTCCCCAGACTGGGAAAGTTTTAAGCTATCATTTCCTTAAATAAATATTCTGCCCCCCTTTTCTCTCTTCTTCTGGGACTCCTATGATACAAATGTCATTGCATTTGATGGAGTCATTGAGTTCCCTAAGTCTATTCTTGTGTTCCATAATTCTTCTTTGTTTCTTTTGTTCAGTTTCATTATTTTCCATAATTTTATCTTCTGTATCACTTATTTGTTCTGCTTTTTCTATCCTTGTGGTCATTACATCCTGTCTATTTCGAACCTCAGTTATTGTATTTTTCATTTCTAACTGTCTTTTTAACTCCTCTATCTCTACGGTAATGACCTCCCTGAAGTTTTCAATTTTCTCAAGCCCAGGGAGTATCCTTATAATTGTTGCTTTAAATTCTCCATCAGGCATGTTACATATATCTGTTTGATTAGATCTCTGGCTGTGACCTTTTCTTGTTTCATTTGAGATGAATTCCTCCATGTTGGCATTTTGTCTAAGTCTCTGACTTCTTCTGTGTGTTAGAAAAGCCTTGTTTATGTTTCCTGTTCCTGAGAATAATGGATTTATGAAGACGTCTTATAGTGTCCAGAACCTAGCACTTCAGGGAGTGTCTCTAGTGTGTGTTGTATGCACTCTGCTGCTGTGTTTTGGCTGCTCTATTCTTCAGACTAGTCATCTGCAGAAGCTCTCCTTGCCTGCAGTGGGCAATGTTTGGACCTTGGCCAGTATGTGGTATGTTTTCACAGGTATGCTCTGCTCTGCTTGTTAAATGGGACCTGATGCTACTTCCACTAAAACTGAAGCCTTGCAGAACTCTCTTGTCAAGGAGATGTGGTGTGTGGGGGCATTTCTGCTGATCATCTGAGAGAGGGGCCCACTGCAATGGGTGTGAAGCACACCTGCTAGGGAAGGGCAGTACTGGCAGAGTGCAGGGGCTGGGACTTCGTGTAAGCAGGTTAGGCAGCCTGTGCTGTTTACTGAAGCTGGTTTATGTTGTGCTGGTTTATGTTGGTGCTGTGCTGTTTACTGAATCTGGTTTATGCTGAGAGATGGGGAAGGGAAATGACTCTGTCCAGCTCCTTTGTCCCCAGAGAAGGTTCTCCAGGCTTGCTGCTCTCAGGGAAGCACTCTGAGAAAAGTAAATAATCTCCCTGCTTGTGTCCCAGACATTTTTCCAGTTACAGTTTTCATGCTGTTTATCTCCAGGTTGCTTGCCTGTCAGGAACAGTGCACTGCACTTTGGGCTGTATCCCAGCCAAGGCTGCTGACTTTTAAAACTCTAAACTTTAGAGACCTGATGTGTTGGGGGCCTGCAATGGTCTTCTAGTCCCTGCACTGGGACTGATGTAGGTTTGCCTGAGAAAGGCAGCATTGCCACAGTCCAGGGGCTTGGGACTTGGAGCAAGCAGGCTAGGCAACCAGTGTTCAGGCTAGCCTCTCAGCAGGTGGTTCTGCATCTAGGCTGAAGGGCAGGGGAGGGAAATTGCATCCACCAGCACTTTTGTCCCCAGAGAGGCATCTCTGGAATGCCACCTCTCACAGATGTGTTCTAAGAAGATTGAACAATCTCTCCCCTATGAGACTTAGGCATTCTTCAGATCACACCATCTGCCCCCAGGTTGTTTGCCTGCCTTCTACCCAGGAGTAAGACAGTACCCTCAGGGCTCTATCTCAACCAAATCTGACCTGTAAAACTCCAGTCTTCAAGCCCCTGTGGTTTCAAAAACTCATGAAAATCAGCCCCTCTCATTTTCCACACCAAAGGCTTTGGAAGTGTTATCCTTTGTGAATTCCCTGTGTGCTCCCCTCTCTCTCACATTTCTCTGTGACCAGGGCTCCCTCCCCTCTGCAGCACCCATGATCCATTTCTCCCCCAAACCACATCTCTGCACTTCCTACCTCCCTTGATGTGACCTCTTCTCTCCCTCTAGTTGTGGAATTTTTTTTCTGTTAGTCCTCAGGTCAATTTCTTGGGTATTCAAAATGATTTGATAGTTATCTAGCTGAGTTCCAGGGATGAAACAATCCTAGGTCCTCTATTATGTCACCATCTTAGCTTCCCTCCTAGCCCAGATATTTTTATCTACCTAAGAAGAGATAGGAAAGAAAATTAAGACAAAAATTATGCAATTTTCCTACTATATTATTTAGGTTAAAAGCCAAGTTAAACTTATTTTGTTCCGACTTTCTGCCTTCCTTCTTTAAAGCATGAATATATATTAACTACACAAAATTATAGCCAACCACTTTTAAGTTTCACATAGAAACCATGTCCACGTGAGTGAGGCAAAATATAAACCAAAAATCAGAACAGGCCACTCTGATCACAATATAACAAATAAACAAAAAAACAAACAAATGTATGTATAATATTTGGGAGGTTTTTGCTCATGAGATTTAGGAATAAGGACAGATTTTGGAATGAAGTTGCCTATAGACTGAATTTGGTAAATAATATTGACTGTGTCTGGTCTAATTGATTTCAAGAAGCTTAATCTTCCCCACTTTAACAATATAATCATGGCAGATGAAATTGATTTTTAATTATCAGCAATCCACCTAATATGGTAAAAGCAGAAACTGTGATTTTTGAGATAGTTTTTAAACATAATAAGGAGAATTTGGAACAAAATGTCAAAAAAAAAAAGGTTTAAAGTCTCTGAGTGTATCTTATTACTTCTAGTTCTTTATTGTTCATCAGGTTAATAAGGAAAGATGATAGTTCTAAGACAGCTATGTCAAAAATTAAATAGAAATAGAAATTGATTCCTAGGAATGAGTGTAAACTGGAAGGATCTTACTATGATACAATCCAAAAACTTGGACCCCACAGTAGTAATAAAAATACCAAAAAAAAAAAAAAAAAAATCTTTAACACTATGTGCAAAGTATCATCATAAGTGCTTTATATATGATTAGGCCTTTTAAATCTTCAAAATAGCCTTTTGAGGTGTGTGTAATTACTATACCGATTTTATAGATGATGAAAATAGGGACAAAGAATTAAGTAACTTGTCCAAATTAAAAGGTCTGATGAAAATCCCAAAAACCTAGGCTATCTACTCAAAGCAATCCTCTATGTTGACTCAGTATAATGATATTGGTAAAATATATCATTAAACACCAGTTTTACATATCTATAATTTCCCAGTTAAGTTAGTACATGTATTTCTAACTAAAATAATGGCATTTTTCTAGTAAAATCTATCGACATAATCATAGTGGCATACAATTGTGCACAAATATCTATCTGGATAGCCCAAACCTTCATAAGTACATGTTATTTTAACAAATAACATCCATTTTTGCCAGAAAACTGACTTAAGACTAGAGGAAGTTTCTATCATATAAGATGTTGAACTCATCTCTGGCCAACACTATGCAATTTTTATTTTGAATTCATAGAAGAACTTGTAATGATTGTAAGGACACATTTAGGAAATTTTACTAGATTTAAAAATACACACCAGGTTTTCTCTTCTCTGGCACTCAAGGCAGGCTGGGTATGTGTAGTTTCAGAAGTAAAGCTATAGGACATCTCCTGGGCCTTGCTCAGTAACATTGAGCTGTTTTCAAAGTTAATCCCAAATAAGATGTTTACAAATATCTAATATAATTGAGTTTGAAAGACAAGGTTTCTCAAGTTTTGATATTCTGAGAAAATTAAAACAACTATGCCATTTACAGAATGTATAACTATTGGCTTTTAGAAGATGAATCTTATAGCTTGATGACAATTTTAGCAGCCATATCATACCACTGTCATAAATCAAAATGCACCTTATTAAAACCACTTACAATAAAGAACTAGCCCTAGTATTAGCAATTAGTGTTATTTCCATTCAGAACTTGTTTGCTAATAGAGGGAAAAATTGCTAAGCATTTAATCATCTAACATATTGAACATCTAAGATTTGTTTGTTTGTTTTTAAGTTTGTCTTCCCTGTTAATCAGAAACCAATATAAGTGCATTACTCCTTGTGCCAGGCAATTTAGATACATTTTTTCACTTAATCCAGAAAACAATCTCACCTGGTAGATTATTATCTACATGTTACAGTTAAGGAAAATGAAACAAAGAGCAATGTACCAAGGGTCAAAGGGCAATAGTAGACAAAACCATCATGCTGAGTTATAGTGATCTAAATTAAAGTCTTTGGTTAAAATAACTATGTGTACCTGTAGTGTAAGGTCCTTACACATAAATGATTACCCTTGAATAATTTATTCTTACCTGATTATGATGCCACAATTGTCTTGACAAATGTTATGTGATATACCTTATATTTATTTCAAATAAAATACCAGATGCTGGGAAGAAATAACTTTTAGATTAGCAATTAAGTGTAAATTTCAAATAAAAGCAGGTTAAAGCATTTTTAGCTTGATAAAATCTTGTAATGTGTTACAATTAACATAATTTCTTATTATGGTTTCACCTCAATGTTTTCATGACATGTAAATAGTTTGGCTATCACTCTATGCAGATGTTCATGAATTATTGATCTAGTCTCTGTTTACCAAAATCACTTTGCTCCACTTTTTCTTTAAATGGTATATATTATGTAAAAATACAAAGAACTCAATATTTCATGAATTAGAATGATGATTTTAAAATATACCAATATTCTTTAAAATATATTCAAGCAATGATCAGTGGATGAACATTATTGAATTTCTAAAAATAAGTATAACAGTCATATTTATTAGTCATATTTTGTGAGTTAAAACAACATAAGAACTATAGAACAAAAGAAGACTTGATTACCAAATTAAACAAATTATACTCCAGTTATCAGGTATAAATTTCTCAGGCATCCCTTCTAGTTAATCTTTATATAAACATCTAAGATAGAATGCAATGATTTAATATCTTGAGGATTACCATTCTTTAAAATAAAATATGCAAATGTTAAAATTGGACTTTTGTAAAATGTTAACTTTGAGTCTGTGCCATAAATCTATTTTGGGAAGGCAAAAATTGGTTTTCTTGTAAACTTTTGTTCCACTTGAAGTGTTCCAGTATATTCAAGGACAAAGATGTGTCTCTAATTTAAAGGGTATCTATATTTAGATGCATGTGAAATGTTTCCTGCAGCTTTTCTATGTAATTCAATTCCTCAGTATGCTGCAAAGTCAGTTTGAAAACCTTCCTTTCTTAATATAACAGTAAAGGTTGTTTTCAAACTAAATCTCCTGAAAAGAGAACTTAAGTATCCAGGAGAAGAGAAAAGCATTATTTAGTTGATTGGATAAGAAATAAGTGTGACATACTGTTCTGGTTTATTTTTTTTCTTTTTTAGATGGAAAATGTTGAATATGTGATGTTTCTTTTCCTTTCAAAGCAATGCCATATACAATCAACAGGTTCTTACCAGCATGTACATTACTTTTCAAAAACATGATGAAGGATCAGAAGTTCCCTCCTATTCACTGAGTTGATAAAAATAACTTCTACATAATAACTCAGTTGAGAAAATCAGGAAGGATTAGGTTTGAGCCTTTAATTTGAAAATCATAAACGATGAAAGTAGAGAAGGATTGAGAAAAGAAGGATGAGGATGCACAGTGGAGGACAAGGAGGTAGAAGAAGTCATGTAAGGAAAAACTGAATATATATTATAGCTGCTTCTCTTTTTTTTAAGGAGAGTGTTGTTGCCTTTATGAATACACTCTTTAGGGAACTATCTCTTACCAAGCACTTATTATCCACAATGTAATTTATATAAATTATCATGTTTAATCCTCATAACAATGCATTCTTCATATAGAAGTATTTATTTCAGATCATGAAAACTAAAATTAAAAACAGCAACAACAACAACAACAACAAACCTAAGTCATTTATTCCAGATTATGAAAACTGGTTACAAACATATTTCCTAAACTCATTATTTTTTCATTATATCAATCCCTTTGGTTTTAGGTCCTGTTGTTTTGAGTCATAAACTGCTTTCACTTATTTTTCTGTCTTGTGTTTGCTATTCAAATGTGTGGCTCTCTTCTATCCCATCAAGTGCAGCTCAAACACCACCTTCTCAGTGAAACTTCCCTGATCCTTCCAGATGAAGAAATTCTTTTACTTCAGAACTCAGTTCTCAGTTAAGATCCTTATTGAAATATAGCTTGCACAATAGTTAGTTTTGCAAATATCTCTACTAAATTGTAATTTATTTGACAGGTGTTCTTTTGTCTCTTATTTTAAATTCCCTACATCTCTACAAATGTTAGATATATAATAATTACTGAGGCTCTGACTTCTTGAATGAAAGACAAAAGAGATGACATTAGAATGAATAAAGCAGTTAATCAATTGTCCTTCACATAGTTGATCTGATCACACGGTCTTTAACTTTAAAATTCGAGGTAGAGGGGTGCCTGGGTGGCGCAGTTGCTAAGTGTCGGCCTTCGGCTCAGGTCATGATCCCAGGGTCCTGGGATTGAGCCTCGCATCGGGCTCCCTGCTCTGCAGGAAGCCTGCTTGTCCCTCTCCCACTCCCCCTGTTTGTGTTCCCTCTCTCGCTGTGTCTCTCTCTGTCAAAAAAATAAATAAAATCTTAAAAAAATAAAATAAAATAAATAAAATTCGAGGTAGAATTCTATTTCATAGTAAATTCCAGATTTTCAAGATTTACTAATAGCTTTATAGGGCACCTGGGTGGCTCAGTCGTTAGGCGTCTGCCTTCGGCTCAGGTCATGATCCCAGGGCCCTGGGATCGAGCCCCGCATTGGGCTCCCTGCTTGGTGGGAAGCCTGCTTCTCCCTCTCCCACTCCCCCTGCTTGCGTTCCTGCTATCCCTATCTCTCTCTCTCTCTGTGTCAAATAAATAAATAAAATCTTAAAAAAAAAAAGATTTACTAATAGCTTTAACTTTTGCACGAAATTTGCATATTTGAAGGACATAATTTCCTAATATTATCAAATATTTTTCATCATCAAAATTAAAGAATAATATTGTTTATATTTGTTAGTATTCAAAGAAAATTGTAATATCAATGGAAAACTTGAATGGGGAGGAAAAGTGACAGTTTGCCTTTAGGTTGCTCTTTGTGTACAAACTTAGTGATTTTGCTTTAAACTGCTATGGAGAAAATACTACTACTACTAATAATAATAATAATTATGTATGGAATCATCAAATAGGATTCACACAAACATTTGTAAATGTTTCAAGTCAATTTAATAAGAAAGATTTAATTTTCTTATCAATAACATGGAAATAGTTTCTGCCTCAGTTCCACAGAGGTAATTATATATAAAATATATTCATGAAATGTATGTTAAAATATAACTATTATTATGAATACATTTTAGTTTATAAGGAAATAATTATTCACTATATGAAAACAGACTATAACAATCCACAGAATATACCAACCTTATATCTCTTGTGAGATATACAACCAACATCTTGTGAAAGAGAAACACTATTGGAAGAAGAAATTTTTTGATGTAAATGTATCTTTTTTGCATGAAGTAAAGAAGGAATTGATTAACTATAATAACAACCCATGATTAAAAAACAAACAAAGCAGGGGCACCTGGGTGGTTCAATCCTTAAGTGTCTGTCTTCAGGTCATGATCCCGGGGTCCTGGGATCGAGCCCCCACATCAGGCTCCCTGTTCCATGGGAAGCCTGCTTCTCCCTCTCCCACTCCCCCTGCTTGTGTTCCCTCTCTCGCTGTGTCTCTCTCTGTCAAATAAATAAATAAAATATTTTTAAAAATTAAAATTAAAAATAAAAATAAAAACAAAACAAAACAAAACAAAAACACTTTCTTCATCACCTACTACTCTCTAGATACTCTATAAGTAACAGAGAAATAAAATTCTATGTGACATTTCAACTCTGGAGAGTATACTGAATGTAAGTCTGAGTTACTAGTAAGAGCGACTTATATCATATTATATATAAAATAAAGGTGTCAATAATGCTACT
Source organism: Phoca vitulina (assembly GCF_004348235.1). Taxonomy (NCBI): domain Eukaryota; kingdom Metazoa; phylum Chordata; class Mammalia; order Carnivora; family Phocidae; genus Phoca; species Phoca vitulina. The sequence continues at coordinate 14,492,890 of NW_022589737.1, forward strand.
GGAACAAAAAGGATACCTTTGGGTGGGGCAGGAAAGTTGTGAAAAGTTAGAAAAAACTTCATGGATGTGGATGGCATATCTGTAAAGAATCAATACCAAGAATCATTTTGCAGAATCATCTTAAAAAATTTGCAAGAATTTCTTAGTCAACCAAAAATGGGAAGGACATTCCAAATTTAAGAGGGAATAGGAGAAAATCAAGAAGGCATGAAGTACAGTGTATTAAAAATGACATCAACTCTTTCCCACCTACAAGGTGCTCTTCTGCAAACCTCCATTATATTTGACTTTACAAATACTGATTTATTTTCATTCATTTTTTAATTTTTTTTTTTTTTTAAGAGAGAGAGAGAGAGTTGGGGGAGAAGAGACAGAGGGAGAGGGAGAAAGAATCTTAAACAGGCTCCAGGCCCAGCACAGAGCCCTACATGGGGCTTGATCTCACAACCCTGAGATCATGACTTGAGCAGAAATCAAGAGTCGGAGCTTAACCAACTGAGCCATCCAGGCACCCCTACAAATATTTGTTTATTATTTTTATCAAACACTTATTTATTAACTAGAAAATATGGGATTCCTGAATAGGCACGTTGCAAGCAATTTCTCATTTTGAGTATATTTTAAATAAGAAGAAAACCCTGAAATGTTATATTAATGAAGAAATATTAAATGAATTGTACTAAATCAACTGTATAAAATGGCATTGTTAATGATTATATATGAAGTGAGTTGTCAAGTGACTTTATATAAATGAAAATATTAAGTAATAAGGACTATTATAGAATGACTAAATTAATGTCTAATTAACCTTTTACCTACTAGCACACAGAGAATAAGAACAGTTTACAAAAAGAAGAACAAATATAAGAACTCTATCAGCTTATTTGTTTAAATCTGTGTAAACCAGAAGATAATAGATTGACTTTCTTTTTTGAGAAAGCATGCACGTGTGAGGGGTGAGGGACAGAGGGAGAGGGAGAGAAAGAATCCCAAGCAGGCTGCATGTTCAGGGCAGAGCCTGATGCAGGGCTCGATCTCACAAGCCTGAGATCATGACTTAAGCCAAAATCAAGAGTTGGACACTTAACAAACTGAGCCATCCAGGGGCCCCAAACTGACATTTTTTAAATACTGAGAGACAGAAAGAAAAAAGTCAACTTAGAATTTTATGCACACCCAAATTTTCTTAGGAATTTTAGTTTTTAAAAAAACCCAAAAGCTGAGAAAATCCACTGCCAGCAGAGAGACTTGCATTAAATAACAATACAAAACAAAAACCTCCAATCTTCAAAGAAGATTTTCAGACAGATTAAAAATTATAATAGATAAAAAGATGGAAATTTAGGTTTATACAAAGGAAAAAGTGATGAAAATGGCAAAAATATGAGTAATATATTTTTCTCATTTTTAATGCAAATGTGGTAATGAATCTTGAGTTTAAATATATATGTGGAAATTGCATAACAAGAACTGTACAAAGAATGGGAATGAGAAAATTAAGGTATACCCTTGCAGGATTTTTACACTATAACTAAAGTGGAATATTATTTAAAAGTTAACTCTAATGAAGTAAACATGTATGGTATAAATTATAGAAAAATAATTTTAAAAAGTAGAGCTAATAAAAAAATAATGGATATAAAATACAATCTTAATACTCAAATAAAAGGATATAGAAAAATAGGAAAAAAACAGAAACAGATTAAACAATTAAAAATTAAATAGCAAAATTGAAAATTTGTGACTAATCATATTGGTAATTATATTAATGCTAAATATTCTGGGCACTCTGATTAAAGCCAAGGATTGTTAGATAGATAAAAATGCAATTCATAGAAAATGTAGACAAAAATCTATATAGAAACAGGACTTGATTAATACCATCAACCAGGGTGGGAGGAGCAAGATGGTGGAGGAGTAGGAGAACTGGATTTCCTCTGGTCCCAGCAATTCAGTTGGTTAGGGATCAAACCATTCTGAACACCTACAAACTCAACAGGAGATCGAAGAAAAGAATAGCAACAACTCTCTGAACAGAAAAGCGACCACTTTCTGGAAGGTAGGACGTGTGGAGAAGTGAATCCGAGGTGATATTAGGGAGGATAGACAACGGGGGAGGGGGCCTCTGGCAGCTGCTTCTGGTAAGTGATAGAGCCCCGGAGCACAAAATTGGAACTTTTAGAAGTATGCTTCGCTGAGGGACGCTGCTCAAATACACAACCTAACCCTACACCTAAAGGAGCTGGAGAAAGAACAGCAAATAAAGCCTAAACCCAACCGGAGAAGAGAAATAATAAAGATCAGAGCAGAAATCAATGAAATAGAAACCAAAAGAACAGTAGAACAGATCAATGAGACTAGGAGCTGGTTCGTTGAAAGAATTAATAAGATTGATAAACCCCTGGCCAGACTTATCAAAAAGAAAAGAGAAATGACCCAAATCAACAGCATCATGAATGAAAGAGGAGAGATCACAACCAACACCAAAGAAATACAAACAATTATAAGAATATATTATAAGCAACTCTATGCCAGCAAATTAGATAATCTGGAAAAAATGGATGCATTCCTAGAGATGTATCAACTACCAAAACTGAACCAGGAAGAAATAGAAAACCTGAACAGACCTATAACCACCAAGGAAATTGAAGCAGTCATCAAAAATATCGCAACATACAATGAATCATGGAACACTACATCAAAAACTAGTGATGATTAACATAATAATAAAAATTAAAAAAAATATATCCCAACAAACAAAAGCCCAGGGCCAGATGGCTTCCCAGGGGAATTCTACCAAACATTTCAAGAAGAATTAATACCTATTCTTCTGAAAGTGTTCCAAAAAATAGAAATGGAAGGAAAACTTTCAAACTCATTTTATGAGGCCATCATTACCTTGATCCCCAAACCAGACAAAAACCCCATCAAAAAGGAGAATTACAGACCAATATCTTTGATGAATATGGATGCAAAAATTCTCACCCAAATACTAGCCAATAGGATCCAACAGTCCATTAAAAGGATTATTCACCACGACCAAGTGAGATTTATCCCTGGGCTGCAAGGTTCATTCAACATCTGCAAGTCAATCAACGTGATACAATACATTAACAAAAGAAAGAACAAGAACCATATGATCCTCTCAATAGATGCAGAAAAAGCATTTGACAAAGTACAGCATCCTTTCTTGATCAAAACTCTTCAGAGTATAGGCATAAAGGGTTTATTCCTCAATATCATAAAAGCCATCTATGAAAAACCCACAGTGAATATCATTCTCAATGGGCAAAAACTAAGAGCTTTCCCCCTAAGGTCAGGAACATGGCAGGGATGTCCACTATCACCACTGCTATTCAACATAGTATTAGACGTCCTAGCCACAGCAATCAGGCAACAAAAAGAAATAAAAGCATCCAAATTGGCAAAGAAGAAGTCAAACTCTCACTCTGCAAATGATATGATACTTTATGTGGAAAACCCAAGAGACTCCACCCCAAAACTTCTAGAACTCATACAGGAATTCAGTAAAGTGGCAGGATATAAAATCAATGCACAGAAATCAGTGGCATTCCTATACACCAACAACAAGACAGAAGAAAGAGAAATTAAGGAGTCGATCCCATTTATAATTGCACCTAAAACCATAAGATACCTAGGAATAAATCTAACCAAACAGGCAAAGAATCTGTACTCAGAAAAATGTAAAATACTCATGAAAGAAATTGAGGAAGACACAAAGAAATGGAAAAACGTCCCATGCTCATGGATTAGAAAACAAATATTGTGAAGATGTCAATGCTACCTAGAGCAATCTACACATTCAAAGCAATCCCCATCAAAATACCAACCACTTTTTTCAAAGAAATGGAACAAATAATCCTAAAATTTGTATGGAACCAGAAAAGACCCCGCATAGCCAGAGGAATGTTGAAAAAGAAAAGCAAAGCTGGTGGCATCACAATTCCGTACTTCAAGCTCTATTACAAAGCTGTCATCATCAAGACAGTATGGTACTGGCACAAAAACAGACACATAGATCAATGGAACAGAATAGAGAGCCCAGAAATGGACCCCCAACTCTATGGTCAACCCATCTTCGACAAAGCAGGAAAGAATGTCCAATGGAAAAAAGACAGTCTCTTCAACAAATGGTGTTGGGAAAATTGGACAGCCACATGCAGAAGAATGAAACTGGACCATTTCCTTGCACCGCACACAAAAATAGATTCCAAATGGTTGAAAGACCTCAATGTGAGACAGGAGTCCATCAAATTCCTAAAGGAGAACACAGGCAGCAACCTCTTTGACCTCAGGCGCAGCAACTTCTTCCTAGACACATCGCCAAAGGCAAGGGAAGCAAGGGCAAAAATGAACTCTTAGGACTTCATCAAGATAAAAAGCTTTTGCACAGCAAAAGAAACAGTCAACAAAACCAAAAGACAACTGACAGAATGGCAGAAGATATTTGCAAATGACTTATCAGATAAAAGGCTAGTATCCAAAATCTATAAAGAACTTATCAAACTCAACACCCAAAGAACAAACGATCCAATCAAAAAAACGGGCAGAAGACATGAACAGACATTTTTCCAAAGAAGACATCCAAAGGGCCAACAGACACATGAAAAAGTGCTCAACATTGCTCGGCATCAGGGAAATCCAAATCAAAACCTCAATGAGATACCACCTCACACCAGTCAGAATGGCTAAATTAACAAGTGAGGAAACGACAGACATTGGCGGGGATGCAGAGAAAGGGGAACCCTCCTCCACTGTTGGTGGGAATGCAAGCTGGTGCAGCCACTCTGAAAAACAGTATGGAGGTTCCTCAAAAAGTTGAAAATAGAGCTACCATACAATCCAGCAATTACCCTACTGGGTATTTACCCCAAAGATACAAATGTAGTGATCCGAAGGGGTACGTGCACCCCAATGTTTATAGCAGCAATATCCACAATAGCCAAACTATGGAAAGAGCCAAGATGTCCATCGACAGATGAACGGATAATGAAGAAGTGGTATATACATACAATGGAATATTATGCAGCCATCAAACGGAATGAGATCTTGCCATTTGCAAAGACATGGGTGGAACTGGAGGGTATTATGCTGAGTGAAATAAGTCAATCAGAGAAAGATATGTATCATATGACCTCACTGAAAGACATGTGTCATATGACCTCACAATCTCAGGAAACAAACTGAGGGTTGCTGGAATGGTGGGGAGTGGGAGTGATGGGGTGGCTGGGTGATAGACACTGGGGAGGGTATGTGCTCTGATGAGTGCTATGAATTGTGCAGGACTGTTGAGTCACAGATCTGTACCTCTGAAACAAATAATACAATATATGTTAAAAAAAAAGAAGAAGAAGAAGAAGATAGCAGAAGGGGAAGAATGAAGGGGGTTATCGGAGGGGGAGATGAACCATGAGAGACGATGGATTCTGAAAAACAAACTGAAGGTTCTAGAGGGGAGGGGGTTAGGAGGACAGGTTAGCCTGGTGATGGGTATTAAAGAGGGCACGTTCTGCATGAAGCACTGGGTGTTATACGCAAACAATGAATCATGGAACACTACATCAAAAACTAATAATGTAATGCATGGTGATTAGCATAACAATACAAATTTAAAAAAATACTATCAATCAACTTAAAGTTCACATTTATAGAACTCTCCACCTGATAACAGCAGATTTCATACTGTATTCAAATGCACATGGAATACTCACCAAAGTCAGCTAATTAATTGGCCACAGTTTAATACATTCAAATATATTGAATTCTTAAAATCTTAAAGAGGTAGATTCTTTAACCAGAGAAGGACTAACTAACTTAGAAACCAATGATGAAATCACTCCAAAATATGTGGATATTAAATAGCAAACTTAGAAAGGAATACAAAACACACACACACACACACACAAAGAACAATGGAAAGTATATATTTTCAATGTAGGAAAAATGGAAAACAAATTCAAAATTTATGGCATGCACCTGAAACAGGGCTTAGATGTAAATTATAAATTTATATGCTTAGCAAGATGATAGAATAGGAAGTCCCAGCCTTCATCTCTTTAGGGTGAGCACTAATCCATCATGACCAATGTCCTTATAAAAAGAGATCAGGAGACAAAAAACATACAGACTCATCATGTGAAGACACCAGAAGATGGCCATCTGTAAGTCAAGAAAAGAGGTCTTAGAAGAAACCAACCATACCAACAACCTGATCTCAGAGTTCTACCCTCCAGAATTGTTAAAAGATTAATTTCTGTTAAGCTACCAGTCTGTAGAACTTTGTAATGGCAGCATTAGCAAACTAATACATGAGCCTAAAACATTCTCAGCTCTAAAGATCTGATTACATTACTTGGCATCTTCTTCATTTCCTTCTGCTTTTGGCTTTCTGCCAATATACTTCTACCGGGACCACCTTGTTTCTCTCAACAATGTGGATAATTTTCCATATTGTAATTTTCTTAAACTTGCAGAAAAGATCAAGTTCCAACTACTCAAGTTTTCATTTCTATACTTCCAAAAAGACAAATAGTTGGGAACTGGGATCATAGCGTTACACTGTCTGATTCAAATCTACCTTTGATACTCATACTTCTCAACTTTAAGCTTCAGCTTTTTAAATCTTTAAAATAGAGGTGATAATAGTGCCTACCATAAGATATGATAATAATGATTAACTGAGATAGTAATATTAGGCACATAGAATTGTGTATGAAAATAGAGTAAGCATATAATTTATTGTCAAACCAGGAAGATCCTTTTCAGAGTGATAAAAAGTGCTCTTCATAATCATGCCAGTAATAGCCATAAACTGGTACTATCTGGGCAAAAGTAAACATAGTAAACATTTAGTGAATATTAGTTGCTTTTATTATTAATAACTGATAAGCAAGGATGTCAAAATAGATATAGTTAATGTCCCTATAGTTCCTATAGCTCTTGGTATAGTTGTAGGTTTCATTCACTTTCATATAATTTCATGACTCCTTTTACCCATTTTGTAACATGACCATGTTCATTTTGAGCTTTCAGTAAGATTCCTACAATCTTAAAGAGATATGTTCTTTAACCAGAAAAGGACTAATTAACTTAGATATGTATGGTGATTAACATAACAAAATAAAATAAAATAAAATAAAGAAATCAATAATGAAATCCACTTCAAAATATGTGGATATTAAATAGCAAACTTAGAAAGGAATCCAAAAAAAAAAAAAAAAAGAACACTGGAAAGTATATATTTTCAATGTAAGAAAAATGGAAAAGAAATTCAAAATTGTGGGGTGCTTTTTCTGAGTGTAGCATCTCTAAAAGTTTAAATTAAACTGCATGACAAAACTCACATATGGCACAAATGAGATATAATCATATGTATAAGGATAAAAGTCTGATCTCCACGACATGATCAAAGACTTAGCAGATTCTTCTCTCTAAAGGATGTAAAATTAAGTATAAACTTGTTTGGCAGTATGTATTGGGCTTATGCAGATATGTTAATTCAGGGTTGGCATGCAAGATCAGCCTTGCGCACCCAGGGGGGGTCATACATTAGTGCCTGTGTCTTAGGCTGCTTTCTCAAACCTGACAATTAACCCCATTTTACTTGAATGGTTTACATTGTGTGATTTGCTTCATCTTTCAGCCCAAGAATTCCTAAACCAGTCAGATGAAAACTGTTTTAACAATAAACAACTATTACTAGCATATACTAAGAATAAACATGAATACTGTAAAGGAAAATTCAACATCTCAACCTAGACAGGCTTAACTATAACAATATATAAGGCTGGTTGTGTATAAAACTGGCAATAAACCCATGGTGAACCAATGGTTTTTTGTTTGTTTCTTTCTTTTTGATATGTTACTTTAACATTTTACTCATCCCCACACAAAGCTTCCCATCTTAAAAAAAAAAAAAGAAGAAAGGAAGACTTTGGCAGGCTTTCCAACTAAACATAGGAAATGATGCATCTGAAAATACTTTTAGGATGTTCATAAAGGCATGATAAATGAACAAAGAATTAACGATTCACCTTACTCTCTCGTCATTACATTAATGGTTTGTGGATAAGAAAAGCTTCAAATTCATGAATACTGTGCCTCAATGTTTAGACAGTTTATACTTGCCAAAGCTGACATAAATGTAGATAAATACTGTTTTTTGACAGATTTGGATTTGCTTCAAAAATTATCTGTCAGAAGGTTGGAATGGGTCAGGTTAAAAAAATATTTATTCTTAAAACAACCACTCATACCAAAATTAGACTCTATTGTTTTCAGTGTTAGTGTCTGGAAAAAATATGAACCTATAAGACCTTTTCTATATTTGCAAGTAAAAACCACACAATTTAATCTTCCTTAAGTAGCCTTACTATTTTTTTTCATAAGCACAGGATGTGTCTGCTTAGAAATTGCAATCTTAGGCCTCAGAAAAACAGTATTTCATGCTGTGAGGTCTCTATTTTATGTGACTGCATTTGACATGTTTCCTAAAATTCAGATCTAGAAAAATAGTTTTGGGGAAAAAAAAACAGTTCATTTGGGAAATAGTTTACCTTTTTCAGAATATCTTTAAAAGAGCTCTTCTCTCTAGCTTTGAATGTCTATGTTAATAATTAATTATTACCCTTATGTTGTACAATTTTTTTATCTTTAAAACTCCAAAGCCATGTGATCGTGTAATTTATATTATTTGCATCAGTGTGTTATAGAAAAATCTGGCACAAATGACTTCTAATAAAATTTGTGTATAAAAATAGATAACTGATCCAAAGATTTCTGCTATCCCAACTGTGAGCTCTTCCTGGTACTTTTCTAAAACTGCCATCTGTGGTGAAGAGACATGATGATTGATGGATGGTAATATCAGGCATCTTGCTTATCCTTCATTCCTCCTTTTCAAACTGCTTGTAACTAATGTAGTAATCATATACCTAGGCAGTTCGAAGATAGGGAGGAGGGTTTTTCCATTATCTTCCCACATTTCCACTTTTCGCATTCCCCGTAACTGGTGTTAGATTGTCTGACTTTATTGAAAAATTTATGAAAATATTAACTTTAAACATATTTTAAATCTTTAAAAATTCTTCAACAACAGTAGCAGTAATTTCTCAGGAGTTCTAAAGTTCTCTGAAATCTATTATCTCTCTTACTGTTTAAAAAGCCAATGTGAAGAAGTAGAAATCAGCTCAGGTGGTAATACCTGTATATTTTCCCAACAACCCTGTCTTACTTGTATAACATCTGACTCATACTTTAACTTCTGATACCTATGTTTAAAGTGTTTAAGGGCAATCATCTCCTCACTAGTAATAATTCATCCCAGCTATCTTTTATGAGTTTAAACCACTCAAAAATAAACAAAACCCTCCAAAAGGGATTGAAATATCAGCCTTTTTAATCTCTAAATGCTAGGCTGCAGAGCAAACTTGAATCTACACATTTATGTTACATATTGTGAATTTAGGTACCCTATTTACAGATTTCTCACTGGTAGGAACAATCCTACTCTGGTAATCTTACCTTATTCAGGAGAGAGAAGCTTGAATGTTATGGGAAGCCAACTGCCCAGAGAAAAGAAAGACAGAGATAAGAACAGCAATGTTTAATACCTTTGTTCTATTCAATAGTGAAAAGTGGGCACATAGATGATGGATTCTTAACACCTGATAAATCACTCCTCTCGTGGGGGAATAAAGTGTAATAGATGTAATAGACGGCAGGAATATTACTCCAAGGTTGATTCCTTACAGGCATGGAAATGACTTCATTGAAATATAAGGAATGGTGAATATTATTACTTTAAAACTTTGACATGTGTGCTTCTAGGTGATATACCATTGGTTTCCCTTAAATGGTTCAATGATCTTGGAATCCAGGTTACCTCTTACATTTGCACGTTCTCTCCAATTCACTGCCCACCATCATCGTGTTATTGCCACTTCGTTCCCTAGCCTTAATTCCATCAAATCCATTTTGGCTGGGACAACTAAGTGACTCCATCAAATGGAGAGGACATGTGTATATTTGTTTTACTATTTTTAGCATGCACTTCAAGATCAGCTACACAATTTGCATGACCCAGTGCAAAATGTAAATGCAGGGCCCTTTGTTCAAAAAACAGAAAAATAGTGCCATTAAAGGTATTAAAACATAAAGCTTTTTCTTTCTTTCACTGTCTTTCCCTTGACCTGACATACTGTTTTTAATTTGACTTTAATATTGTTCTAAGCAAAGAAAAGTTAAAATGTTAAATTATTAATATGAATTTTACCATTCATCTTTACATTTCCAGTTTTAAATGCAAATATAAGAGTGTTCAACTAATGTGCAGAATCACCTAATGACACAATTCATATTTTGTAGCTCATTCATGCATATGTATTTTGTTCTTACCAGAATAAGGAAATGTTACACAAACTAATTCAATTGTTTTTCTTTCACTTCTTAATATATGCATATTCTGCCAACACTTTCTACCTTTGCTTTATTAATGACTAAAGAAGAAACTAAAGGAAAGGGAGCCATGGGTTGCTTTATCTTTCCCTTTCCTTCCATGTCATCATTTCCAGTGTAAGTGGTTGACTAATGAAGGGAAGTAATATGAGTGAAAAAGAATAGGAGAGCATTCCTAGGCCATTTGCATTTCTTAGAATGCCATTGTCTTCTTTCTGCATTCAAAGTAAGTTCTGGTTCAAAAAGAAAGTATGGTCCCTTGAGTTTGTCAGTGTTCGGGCTTAATCAGTTATTGATTTAACACATTTACCCTGTAGTTACTTCCAGATTCATTGAACTCCCACAAGAATCCTGTGCAACTACAAGAATCCTGTGCTCATGTGACATGGTGAACACTACATGTAAATGGGACATCAAGGAATGATAGATAAACATGATGCATACCTCTTCTGCTCACACATAAGCTCTACTGTACCATTGGAAAACCACAAGTTCAAAGATAAAATTATTAAGAAATTCAAGATTGAGAAAGCACATTATTAAACCAAGTGTGGTCCTGAGCAAGGGACCCTGAGAGACTACACAGGTGGCACAGTCATAAAGTCAGCAATGGTAGGCTTTCTGGTCTTTCTTTCCATTTGTTAAGTATTCCCCTTCATTCTACAAATATTTTCCTGGCTTCTCAAAACTGAAGTCACTGTCCCCTACAATAGATGCCTGATTATTCCTCTGTCCTCTATGAATCCCCTTTTTGCCATCAATATGACTCCAAACTGCAGAATCACCTTCTACTTATTCCTATTTCTTCTTTGCTTTCATGTCTAAACAGTCAAGAACTGTATTTGTTGGTACAACTTTATTTCTAATATTAGCAAACTATCTCAGAGTAGCTTAAAGAAAAATGGGATTGTTGGCTCCCGTACCTAGAAAGACATTTTGGGAACTCACAGAAACAAAAGAATGAGATGCAAGAAACAGGCCCATATAAACTACAATTGTGGTCTTGATATCACCAGGCATCTGCATCTCCAACTGTGTCTCATTTCTTCTCATCCCCACTAACAACATAAGCCTGGATAAATTTGTGTTTAGAAATCCCTTGGAATGTCTCACACACAGTAAGTGTTCAATTAAAAATATTGTCAGTCATTGTTATTATTATCATTATTATTATATCCATGAAGACTAAGAGGAGGCTGCCACCATTAACACCAGTTTGGCCTTTTTGGAAAGAAAGACTTCCATTGCTCAGGTTGGATTGAGTTTGAACACCATGAAGAGAGAGAAAGAATTGGTATAAAGGAAGAATTTGGATTGTTTGCTCCCCAGAATCACATGAATCAAGATGAAAACCCACATCAAAGGAAAGAAGTCTCTTTTTCCTGAAAAAGGGAGCAAATCAAAAACAATGGCTATGTCAGTTTATTATGTTCCAAATGAATGTTGCCACAAACACTTTGTATTTCAATTTTCTCTTTCCTTTTACTAATTCAGGAATTTAATCCTTCTTATAATGTTCTGCAATGATATTTTAATTATCCGACCTTCATGATCCCCCTACCAAATAAAAGTTGTTATATGAATATTCCTGTATTCAGATCTGATTTGATTTCCACATAACCTAAAACCTAATATGTAAACTCCATACATTTCCTAGTTTTGATTGTAATGTTTTTCTCAGCCAAAATAATTAGCCTGTAGTTTCGCTAAGTCAGAGAATTCACTTACTCCCCAAATATGCATTGTAGATCCTTGGTTTCTTACCTTTGTTCAAATTGATTTCTCAGCTTCAAGTATAGTGCTTGCAAACATATCTACCTCTATTAGACATTTAAGTGCACAACAACAAAAAGTCCACAATTACTTTTTAACTAAATATACAATATAATTGTTACCATTATTATGATTCCTACTTTAAGGTCTATCTCACATCTTAAAATTTTCTGATAAAATCTTTACTAATATATTAACTCAAAAATAATATCTTACTTTAAAGTTTTCATAGCAATATATATTTTTTTATGATGTGGCTTTTTATTCCCTTCTTTGAGTGAAAAATCAATTTTGTACATATTATCACTTAGAAGAATAGGTTCCTTTGTTTTACATATTCTTTTAAAGTAGAAATTTAATTGATACAGCATTATTTACAATGGTCAAGATGTGGAAGCAGCACAATTGTGTATATATACACAATGAAATATTACTCAGCCATAAAAAAGAATGAAATCTTGCCATTTGTAATAGCTTGGATGCAGCTAGAGAGTATTATGCTAAATGAAATAAGTCAGACAGAGAAACACATATACTATATGATTTCATTCATAAGTGGAATTTAAGAAACAAAAGAAATGAGTAAAGGGGAAAAACTGAGAGAGAGAGACAAACTGAGAAACAAACTCTTAAATATGGAGAACAAATGGATGGTTACCAGAGCAGAGGGTGGAGGGGTGATGGGTGAAACATGTAGGGGGGATTAAGGAGTGTACTTGTGATGAGCACCAGGTATTGCATGTAAGTGTTGAATCACTATATCATACACCTGAAACTAATATTACACTGTATGTTACATAACTAGAATCTAAATAAAAACTTTCAAAAACAAAGGTAATAAAAAATAAAGGTAAAAAAAAGAAAGACAAAAAAATTAATAAATAATAAATTCGCTATCAGGCATATAACTTATATTGGTTTCACTTAGATCTCTTGCTGTTGTTTGTCCTATTCCTTGAGACTTTTTCCTCTGTCTCCTCAATATGTCTAACTTTCTGTGTCTCAGGAAAGTCTCTTCATCTTGAAGGTAGTGGGTGGGGCATGCACTTTTAACAATGTGGTGCCTATCGTCTTCCATAGCAGATGTGTAGCTGCTGTAGAGACTGAGGCCATTTGGGGCCGTTCTGCACAGCACGTGTAGGTGGGGGTGCAGTTTTAAAAAAGGTGGGTGTGTCCTCCCCAGAAGGTGACCAGCACCATCCCAGAAGCAAGGCCCTATAAAACCTATGGGGAGAAAGACCTGCTATTGGTCTTCTCAGAGAGGGGATCCACAGCATTAGAATCAAGGCAAGCGTGACTAGAAAGGGTGGATCTGACAAAGCATGGGTGAGTGGGGCTTGATATAAGCAAATTACCTAGTAAGTGTCAACACCACGCTGATTACCACAGGTGGCCCTGTGTTTATGCTGGGGGGCAGGAGAAGGAAATGGCACATGCCAGCTCCTTTGTTCCTGGAGTTGTCTCCCTGTGATCCCTACCTCTCAGGGATGTGCTCTGAGATGAGTAAATAACATTCCCTCCTGTATGCCTCAGGTGTATTTCAAACTTCTGCTTCTATGCTGTACCTCCATGAGCTGTTTGTCATGCTGTCTCTTTAAGGGCAGAGACTAAGCTTCCTAAGGCCCTCACCATGCTCTCCCAGAGCAGAGCTCCCTGATTTTTAAAACTCCAGGCTTTAAGTCCTGCTAGTTGTAAGAATTCACAAAATTCGGCCCCTCTCATTTGCTTTCAATGCCAAATGTTTGGGGAATTTTTCTTCCCTGTGATGACTCCCTGGTGTGAGAGTCTTTCTCACCCTTTTTGGCACCCCCAGCTCCCTCCTGACTATGGAAGTCCAGGGCCCTTTTAGCTCCCCACCATGTCTCTGCTCTTCCTATCTCTTTAATGTGGCCTCTTCTATACCTTTAGTTGTGGTGTTTGTTCTGCCAATCTTTGGGTCCTTTTCTGGATTATTTACACAATGTGAGTGTTCTCTAGTTGTATCCATGGGATGAGGCAAGCTTAGGGTCGTCCTACTTCACCATCTTCCCAGACTCCCTGTGTACTGTTTATTTTTAAATAGAATATAATTTTTCTCAATATCTATCCACTTAACCAACTGAAATATATATAGAATATATCTTGAATCATGTTCAACAAATATCATAAAGTCACTACTGGGTATTGGAATTTTAGCTGATATGTAGTTGTTTTGCTTACATACTATGCTATGCATCTTTTATATAAAATGATTAATATTTTTAGAAAGCATATCAAATATATGAAAATAAATACAATGACCATGTCTATATATACTGACCTAATCACCATGTCTAATCCATTTTGTATCTCCTAGATCAGGCCTTGTGGGCCAAATCCAGCCAGACACCTGCAAGTTTTATTGAAAACAAAACAAAACAAAACACACACCCATTTATTTATGTATTATTGGTTCACTGTTTTCCATTGTAATGGTAGAGTTGAGTAGTTGAGACAGAGAAACTAAGACCAACAAAGCCTAAAATATTTACTATCTGGCCTTTTTCAGAAAAAAAAAAAAGCTTGCCAAACCTGGTCCATAGTCTGGTACAATATTTAGCAGGTAGTCAATGAACTTGAAATTGATTTGAATAAATCTATATATATTTATTGAAAATTTATTTTAAACTAGGCTGAAAACATGCTATTTGCTGAAAGCTTATGGAGAACGTTTAAATTTTCTATAGGCTTTGAAATGGGCCTTCTTTGGAACCCCACAGGGTTTAGTTTAATACTACTTGGACAAATAAAGTTTAATATGTTTTTTGAATTGAATGGTACATGTTATATTTTATAAATTTGTTATATAGGTTTTATTTCAAGAAAAATTATGAAACAAGTAGAGCTCTAGGAAGAAATGAAAGTTTTGACTATTACATGAGAAATGCATACTGCACAGTTCTCTCACTGAGACTTAGATCAGAATGGTGTATGTCATTTATTTTGTAGCTAAAATGCCAGCATAAATTAATGTTTATTTCATTCATGAGCAATCAAGATACTCTATAGTAGGAGATGCATAAATCAAAATCACTTCATCTTTCTAAATTATATTGCGTTTGATTATGTTATTTTTAAAATCCAAAAATATCAAAAATTCTCTAAAGAAGAAATAGTCAGTATTCTCAATAATGTTATAAAGTTGGCTAGTAGACTTTGAAAAGGGACCTGCCAAAATCCTGATCTCTATAGCATATAGATTATAATTCAAGTACCATTTCTTACTATAAAAAAAATCAGTTACTGGTTTTCATCATATCTAAAATTTGCATGACAGAGCATAGTGAAGAATCAATAAATGTGTATTATCTATAATTCCTAGTAAAGATGGGGGACTGAAAGGTAATCACAAATGCTCCTTCCATGAATATTTAACAAAATTACAATAGAAAAGGGAAAAGGAAAATGAAGCCATAAAACAAGTTAGAAAAAAAAAAAAAGCTAGTCAAGAAGAAAGCAAGATATTAAATAAGAGAATGCCAGAAAGAAAAGAAGGGAGTAGGAAGAGAGGGAATGAGAAATGCAGGAGGGCAGAAAGAAGGAGGGAGATACTGATGTGATTGAGTTTAAGTCTATGATCTTATTAACTTCATATTTTCTTATTTTTTGTTCTCTTTCCTGCATTTATTAAACTTGGTATTTCTGTTTTTGTTTTTCAGTTTTCCATTTTATCATTGTCATTGACATATTACCTATGCATCTTTGCTTTATTTTTTTAGAATTTTCTGAGTGATTCACATATACATCTTTAACTTAATACAGTTTGCTTTGAAAAACTATCATAGTATGTCATGTATAGTGTAAGAACTTTATGACAGTATATTTTCATTTCCCACTTTATCCATTGTACTCTTTTGTCATATATTTCACTTCTACATATATTATAAACTCAATATCTTTTTTTTAAATTTACCTTAGTAATTAAAATAACTTTTCAATGAATTTGGAAAGGACTCAAAGTGAATGTTTATATTTGCCCATTTACAGTGTTCTTCCTTCATTCTCGCAGTTTCCAATTTCTAATAATTATTTCCTTCTACTTATAATTATTGCCCTTCCACTTATAATTATTCCCTTCAGTCCAAAGAACTTTCTTTAGCATTTCTAGTAGTGCAGGTTTGCCAGTGATCAATTCTTTTTTTTTTTTAAAGATTTTATTTATTTATTTGACAGAGAGTTACACAGCGAGAGAGGGAACACAAGCAGGGTGAGTGGGAGAGGGAGAAGCAGGCTTCCTGCTGAACAGAGAGCCCGATGTGGGACTCGATCCCAGGACCCCGGGATCATGACCTGAGCCGAAGGCAGACGCCCAACGACTGACCACCCAGGCGCCCCTGCCAGTGATCAATTCTAACAGCTTTTTTGTATCTCTAAGTATCTTAAATTATTTTTCAATTTGTAAATATTCTTCCTTTATTTGATAAAAAAATATTCTGGCCTCTATTTTTCTGGTCAAAATCAGCCACTCTTTAATCTTTATTCCTCTCAGTGTATAGGGTCTCTACCTGCACTGTTTTTTAAAAACTTCTCTTTATTTTTGATATTTTAGTATTTTGGTTAAGATTTACATAGGTGATATTTACTTTCTCTTTATCCTGTTTGGGGTTTGCTGGATTTCTACAGCTGTTAATTGATATTTATCATATTATGAAAACTATTGGATATTATGTTTTAAATTAATAAACATTATTTTTAGAGTAGTTTTAGATTCACAGAAAAATCAAGCAGAAATTACAGAGTTCCCATATATCTCCTGTCCCCAAACATGCACAACCTCCCCAATATTGACATTTTTAACCATAGTGTATATTTTTTTAAATAAATGATACAATATTACTGACACAACATTACCCAAAGTCTATTATTTAATTAGGGTTCACTCTTGGTGCTGCACATTCTGAGGGTTTTGACAAATGTATAATAACATGTATCCATGAGTGTCCTGTCTTAGAGAATAGTTTCACTGCCCTCAAAATCTTCTGTACTTTGCCTGTCCATCCCTCCCTCTCCCCTTTCATAACAACCACTCATCTTTTGTATTGTTTCCACATTTTTTCACTTCCCAGAATGTCATATAGTTGGTATCATACAATATGTAACCTTTTCAGATTAGCTTTTTGCATTTAGTAATACACATTTAACTTTCCTCCATGCCTTTTCATAGCTTGATCACTCATTTCTTCTCAGCACTAAATAATATTCCATTGTCTGGATGTACAGCAGTTTACTTATCCATTCAACTACTGAAGGATATCTTGGCTACTTCTAGGTTTTGGCAAATATGAATAAAGCAGCTATAAATATCCATATGTACATTTTGTGTGGACATAAATTTTCAATTTATTTGGGTAAATACCAAGGAGTACAATTGCTGGGTCATATGGTAAAGAGTGTGTTTAGTTTTATAAGAAACTGCCAAACTGTCTTCCAAAGTGGTTATGCCATTTTGAAATTCTACCAGTAATAAATGAGAGTTCTTAAAATTCCACATTATCCCCAGTATTTGGTGTTCCTAAGTGTTTTGAATTTCAGCCGTTTTATTAAGTGTATAGTGGTCTCATTGTTGTTTTAATTTGCAAGTCTCTAATGACATAGCATGATAGACATCTTTTTATATGCATAGTTTGCCATCTCTCTCTGTCTATCTTCTTTGATGAGGTTTCTGTTCAGGTCTTTTGCCATATTTTTTTTTTTTTTTAAGATTTTATTTATTTAGAGAGAGAGAGAGAAAAGAGAGAGAGAGCACAAGTGGAGGGAGGGGCAGAGGGAGAAGCAGACTCCCCGCTGAGTGGGGAGCCCAACATGGGACTCAATCCTATGACATAAGCTGAAGGCAGATGCTTAACCAACTGAGCCACCCAGGGGCTTCTTGACCATACTTTTAATGGTTGTTCTCTTATTGTTGACTTTTAAGCATTCTTTATATAACAGTCTTTTCTCAGATATTTATTTTCCAAACATTTTCTTATAATCTGTGTCTTCTCATCTCTTGACTTTATCTTTCACAGAGCAGAACTGTAGGTTATCCTATCTTTCATAGATTATGTCCTTCATATTGCATCTAAAAAGTCATTGTCATACCCAAGGTCACCTAGATTTTCTCCTATGTTATCCTTTAGGATCTTCATAGTTTTGGGTTTAATATTTAGGTCTATTATCTATTTTGAGTTAATTTTTGTCAATGCTATAAGGTACGTGTATAAATTCATTTTTTTGCATGTGGATATTAAATTGTTCCAGCCCTATTTGTTGAAAAGATTATCTTTGTTCCATTGTATTGCCTTTGCTCCTTTGTCAAAAAAATCATTCGACTATATTTACATGAGTCTATATCTGAGCTCCCTATTCTGCTGCATTAATCTATTTATCTATTCTTTTCCCAATATCACACTGTCTTGATTCCTGTAGCTTTATAGTAAGCCTTGAAGTAAGTGGGTATGTCATCCTCCAGCTTTATTCTTCTCCTTCAATATTGTGTCAGGTCTTTTGCCTCTCCATATAAATTTTAGAATCAGTTTGTCAATATCCACAAAATAACTTGCTTGGATTTTGATTGGAATTGTATTGAATGTATAAATCAAGTTTAGAGGAACTGATAGCTTGATAATGTTGACTCTTCTTTTCTAGAGCATGGATATCTATCCATTTATGTAGCTCTTCTTTGATATCCTTCATCAGAGTTTTGTAATTTTCCTCATGTAGATCTTGTACATATTTTGTTAAATTTATACATAAGCATTTTATTTATGGGGGTTCTAATGTAAATGGTAATGTGCTTTAAATTTCAAATTCCCCTTGTTCATTGTTGGTATATATGAAAATGATTGATTTTTGTATATTAACCTTATATCTTGCAATATTAATATAATCACTTACTAGTTCTAGGACTGTTTTGTCACATTTTTTCTTGGATTTTCTTGATAATCATGTCATCTACAAATGAACACAATATTATTTCTTCCTTCCCAATCTGTACACTTTTACCTTTTTCTTTCTTACTATATTAGGTAGAAGTTGAGTACAATGTTGAAAATCAGTGGTAAGAGGGAACATTCTTTTTTTTTAAAAAAAGGTTTTATTTATTTATTTGACACAGAGAGAGAGAGAGTGAGCAAAACAGGGGGAGCGGCAGAGGGAGAGGGAGAAGCAGGTTCCCCACTGAGTAAGGAGCCCTATGTGGGGATCGATCCCAGGCCCCTGGGATAATGACCTGAGCCGAAGGCAAACACTTAACCAACTGAGCCACCCAGGTGCCCCAAGAGGGAACATTCTTGCATAATTTCTGATCTTAAAAGGAAATCAAGTGTTTCATTATTAAATATGATGTTAGCTATAGGTTTTTATAGATGTTCTTTATCATATTGTGGAAGTTCTCCTCTATTCTTAGTTTGCTGGGTTTTTATGATGAATAGAATTTGGATTTTGTCAAATGTTTTTTTCTTTTTCTTTTGATATGATCTCCCCACTGCCTTGTTGTGCTTAGGTGATGGATTACATTAATTGATTTTTAAATATTGAACCAGCCTTGCGTACCTAGGATACATTCCACTTGGTCATGGTATATAATTTCTTTTTATCTTTTTTGGATTAGATTTACTAATATTTCATTGAGAATTTCTACATCTCTATTCATGAAAGATATTGGTCTGTGCTTTTTCTTTCCTGTAATGTCTTTGTCTGGCTTTAGTGTTAAGGTAATGCTAGTTTCATAAAATGAGTTAAATGGTATTTTCTCTGCTTCTATCTGTAGAAGAGATTGTATAGAATTGGCATAATTACTTCCTTAAATGTTTGGTAGAATTCACCAGTGAACTCATCTCAGGGCCTGGCACTTTCTGTTTTGGAAGGTTATTAATTAGATATAGGCCTATTTACATTCTAATTACTTATTGTGTGAGTTTTAGCATTGTGTCTTTCAAGGAATTGGTCTATTTCATCTAGGTTATCAAATACGTGGGAATAGAGTTGATCTTAATATTCTTTTATTATCATATTAATGTCTATAGGATCTCTAGTGATGTTCCTTTTTTATTTCTGAGATTAGTAATTTGTGTCATTTCTCTTTTTTTCTTAGTTACAGTTATAGTTCAGGTTTTCATACTCAGTCTTTAGTTCCTATGGAGGTTTCCTCTGATTCCATGCTTTTTCTCTCATATATTGTGGATTTTCTCAGTCTGTCTGTCTTTATCTGCCAAATTTGGGGGCGGCAGTTTGCCCCATAACCTCACTTCTCTGTCAGATCTAAGAAGAATTGTTAATTTTTCGGTTTGTCCAGTTTTTACTTTTTAGAATGAAGTGGTGACTTCTAAGCTCCTTTAATGCCAGATGAAAAAAGAGCTATTATTATTTTTTAATATTCTATCTGCTCTTTTATGTAACCCCTCCTTCCCAGACTTCAATTACATGCATATTAAACCTCATGATGCTGTTCCATAGTCTATTTGAGGGTATCAAATATTTCTTTGGTATTAATGATCATCCTAGCTTGTTGTCATCACTTATATTTGTCATGGCCATGATGTTTATGTTTTGTTTTTTTTATTAAATGGTTTACTTTATCCCTTTTTAGAAATGTTTCTGGTTTGCAGCAAAATAATTATTTCAATTCTTAATCCAATGACCTTTCTTTTACCTTTTTATATATTAATTAACTCTTTTGTTGATGATAATAATTTTTAAATTTGTCCCATTTTTGTCATTATGGGGTAATAGATTTTTATTGTAATTCTCAGACCATTCTGATAAAATGTATTAAATCAGTCCAGGGAACTGTAGGATAAGGACCTTAAGCTGAATAGCTATAAACAGTAATGTTTGAAGATTCTGGGCATTAAGTTGGCTTTCTCCTTCTAGATGAAAACATGGCTTTTGGGGCGCTTGGGTGGCTCAGTTAGTTAATCGTCTGCCTTCAGCTCAGGTCATGATCTCCAGGTTCTGAGATCAAGCCCCACATCAGGTTCCCTGCTCAGTGGGAAGTCTGCTTCTCCCTCAGCCCCTCCCCCTGCTCCTGTGCACCCTCTCTCTCTCTCTCAAATAAATAAATAAAATCTTAAAAAAAAATGGCTTTCTTGAATTTTTGGCTCAAGAATAATGAGTTGATTCAATGTAAATTTTATTTTGGGAACATATCTTATAACTTTTTCTGAATATATACATAAGAACAATGCACAAAGAAAGTATAGTAAAGCAAGAAAACATACTTGCTAAGTTTGGATGGACCTTCATTTCAATATATATCATTTCAATATATATTTATTTATTTTTATGTAATATAAGCAATGGAGAGCTTTCACTACTTCATCTTTTATATTTTTCTCATTTTCCCATATTAACATTGTTGATCTGAGATGGCAAAAACAAGCAACCAACCAAACAAACAAAAACACAATTTAATATGTATTCTCTTTTTATCAAGGTCGACCAGATTTTAGGTATTTTGAAAGTAGCCAATTCACCATCATCCAGTCCCTGTTCCTTTAATGATTCTTGTTTAAAATATGTATTTTATTTACTATAGTGGGAACTTATGATTTATCTGTCTGAGATTTCTGTGTAGTCTCTTTATAAAATGATCTTCCTCTGACTCCAACTTTGTAACTTTGGGTAACATCAGTTTTACTGACTCAGATCTAAAACTGGAAAGAGATCCTCTACTGTAAGGCAAGGTTTGTAACCTTAGCACAGAAGAGACATTTATTAAACTCTAGTAATTCTGCCTACTTTTATATTCTTATTTAAATTCCATGCCAGGGCACCTGGGTGGCTCAGTCAATTAAGCATCCAACTCGCAATTTCAGCTCAGGTCATGATCTCATGGGTGGTAAGATCAAGGCCCTCGTTGGGCTCCACATTCAGTGGGGAGTCTGCCTGAGATTCTCTCCTTTGCCCTCTGCCCTTCTGCCTCCTCTCATGCACACACTCGCTCTCTCTCTCTCTCTAAAATAAATAAATAAATCTTAAAAAAATAAGTTCTTTGTCATAATTGAGGGGCACCTTTAAAATTTACTTATTCTATTAGTAGAATTTCAGTGTTTCACAAATCAGATATCTAAAAGTATGTTGAATAACTTAAAAATTTTCCTCAGCTCCTAAGCTTGTTATAAAAGCATTATGGTTATAGCTCTTAATTAAACATAAAACCAAGAGATCAAGAAAATCAACTTTAAAGTAATCTTAAAAAAAAATAAAATTAACATGAATACTCAGATTGTTAGATTCTTAAAGACTGCATCTTATATAATTTTATTAATCAATTACATTATATTTGAAATTAGCTTTTTAGCTAAGATTTCAAATAGTGGAAGAAGCAAGAAGTTGTATCCCAAGGTAAAATCCCTTAAAAGAGAATCAAAATACAAAGTTATAAACAGACACACTTGCAAATAAGCATTACTAGCAACAAGTCCCTGGATTTTTCTCTGTCAGTACACTTGTTAGCTGCCAAATGGTTTGAAATGATGCTAGTAGGGGCTAGCCCACTATGATCTGTCAGATACTGCTAGGTTGTAATACTTTAGATTTTTCACCTGTAATACCTAGTGATGCTGTGGTTCATTCAGCATTCTCAGAACTCTGGGTGAGGGGTAATCAAGAAAAAGAAAAAGAAAAAAAGATTTTTAAAAGTGCACCTGTTCCACTGTGAATAGTGAGTATAAAGGAAAAAAAGAAGAACTGCAAGCTTGTTTTATCACATGTATGAACTGCTATGATTTATAAAGAATAGTCCATGAAGTATGCTTTAAAATCTTGTTAATACTGGAGAAGCTTTAAAAACGGATTTAACTGTTCCAGGGTAATGAAGGTACAGATGTAGTTTCTGTGACTTCTACCTGGCTCCAGTTTTAAGTGGTACAAATGTTGTATTTTTACTGTTAAAAGACAATCCACAATAATAAAACAAGTAGACACTGTGGGTGCCCAGCAGTGCTGAGATGTGACGACTCTATTGCAAGCTTTGGAAACACAATTTGTGGAACAGATGTCTAGATACAATCCTACTTATAGAAAAAAAAGGTCATATGTGTCTCACAAATGGTTTTACTGTCTTATATTAAAAAAGGTCTTTTGATTTATGTGCACTATTTTGTCTCTAGTAAGCACATGTCATGTGAATTTAATATGTACATCGGTAGTATGAATCCATTAGTGCAGTGTGTATAAATGTGAGATGTGGTGAGATTTTATCTTATAAGTGTAACCAGGTAAAATAACTCTTGACAGAAAGTAAGAAAGCAAAGAATGTTTGCCCTGATTACTGATGTTGTATGATTTATGTTAAATGTATATGATTTTAATCAATGAATAAAACATTAAAAGTAAAAAAAAATCAAATTGACAAAGTTAATAAGTTTTGACAAACAATGTTGTCTTACTGAAAATATGTCATCAATACTGAATGTATTAGAAAGACGAATTTGCACATTTTTATGATTTTCTTGTTTTTTACTTGATTATTTTTATTTTGGAAAAATAGATCATAATTGAGACATTGCTACTCTACACATTTTTTTTTTAAGATTTTATCTATTTATTTTATTTTAGAGAGTGAGAGTGTGATCAGGGGAGGGGCTGAGGGAGAGAATCTCAAGCAGACTCCATGCTGAGCATGGAGCCTGATGTGGGGCTCAATCTCATGACCTGAAATCATGATCTGAGACAAAACCAAGAGTCCGATGCTTAACTGATTAAGCCATCCAGGCGCCCCTCCACATTTTCTTTTTACTTCAACTTACCTATATTATTATATGCTATGTTATGCTTCAATTCTCCCACTTTTTTTCTATATTCATGTTACTGTGAATCATTTTCTGATACATTGTGCCAAACATCTTTTGGTTCCATTAGTGACATTGCAATTATAAACACAAAAGTGGGGCACCTGGGTGGCTCAGTTGGTTAGGCATGCGACTCTTGATTTAAGCTCAGGTCATGATCTCAGGGTCATGGGATCAAGCCCCACGTTGGACTCCACATTCAGCATGGAGTCTGCTTGAGATTCTCTCTCTCCCTCTGTTCCTCCTCCAGTCTCTCTCTTTCTCTCTAAAATAAATAAAATCTTTAAAATATAAACACAGGGACACCTGGGTGGCTCAGTTGGTTAAGCATCTGCCTTTGGCTCAGGTCATGATCCCAGGGTCCAGGGATCCAATCCCACATCAGGCTCCTTGCTCAGCAGGGAGCCTGCTTCTCCGTCTGCCTGTTGCCCCCCATGGTTGTGCTCTCTCTCTTTCTCTCTCTTTCTCTGACAAATAAATAAATAAAATCTTAAAAAGTAATAAACATAAAATAAAAATAAAAAATTATAAACACAAAAGTAAATGCAGGCACTGAAATCTGATAACTATACTTTGTCAAAGAAAATATGGTGATGGGAAAAAATTGACTCATTAATATCTTTTTAAATTTTCATTAGAATAAAAATACAAAATTATACATACATGCTCACACACATACATATATACATACTAATAGTTCATTGGATCTAAAGAATGTATTTACAGGTCTTAGTCTGAGATACAAAGAACAAATGATATCAGAAACCAATGTTGTACAACCAAACAAGTATGGAGTGAACTGAAGATTCATCCATCAGGCAAAGATACTGATTCAGGCTAATGTTATTTCATGAACATCAGTGCCAAAAAAATGAGAGCCAAGTTTGTAATAAAAAAGCACATGTAATGAGAAGAAAGGAAGAAAATAGAAGAAAATGCTGGTTGAAATAAGCTAACTTTACATTTGTAGATAGTCAAGTCTGGCCTTAAATGTTTTTTAATCAAGGTAAACATGCAACTCTAGCTTTTTAGTGTCTTAAATTAGCACTGATAGAAGAAACACATTTATATTCATTTTGTCCCCAAATCAAACTGAAATATTTCAGGTAATTAAATAGTAAATGTTAATAAAATGTACTGATTTTGTAAAAAAATTTAAAAAATCAAAACATAAATTGATTATTTATTTTTGGCAGGTGGATGGACAGTGTTGGGACTCAAGAGGATGGCCCAGGCCAGTTTTAAATTCATTTCAGATATGTGCAGCAGATGGCACAGGGGCTACTCCATTTACACTAAAATGATTCCATTATCATTTTATTTTTCTGGCAGTAGAATAATTTAGAAGTTAATTTTGATACACACAGGAAAACATTTTCATAAATTATACACTTGATCAAGGTATAAAAGACACAGTCAGCTATAGGAAACACCAGTTGCTCTTAACCATGATTCTATACTTTTAAATAAGGAAAAAAAAAGTTCTTTATAAAGAAATTAAAAAAAAATACAATTTTATATAAATAATTCTCACTGGAAGCCCTTGTTTAACTCAACATCAGGAAATTATTAATACTTTAGAAAAAGTAATAGGAGGCGATTTTATGATATCAAAGGGAAAATTATCAAATATGTTAAATATGATTTAATATTGAATATACTAAATATGTGGTTATTGCCATACTGAATTTTTCTACTCCATTGCAATTCAGGTGTTTAAACATGGAAAATATTTATCATTTTATTTATATGATTGTTAAATATATATTGCAAAAATTGACTAGGATTTATGCACCCAGTAATATAACAGATTCTCTAGTGTTAATGCTGCACAGAGGTCAAATGACAAAAGAGCTGAAATTTTTCTACGGGATTTACAATCCAGCAGTGATTAGTAGTATCATCACAGCAGCATCAGTAAAATAGAGGGAAATAAATGGTGAGGACTAAGGGATAAGATATTGAAAAGTTGAAACAATAAATATGGATTTCTTTTTCCAGAAATTTTACTGTGAATGAAAAGTTTAAATAAGGTAGTATGCAGAGCAGAAGTCAAAGTTAAGTGATAGTTTTTTAAGCGTGAAGAGCTTATTTTCAAGTATGCTGAATAATATACATTTTCCTTGTCAATATGACATCAGTTATCTAACCTATTTTTTACTTTTGTAACTTTTAATTCCACACTGGTTCCATATTCATAACAGTATACTCAAATGAAGTAATTTCCTCTCATTTATAATGGAGATGAGAGGCAGTAAGAGATGTTGGAATTCACATATTATTGAAAATCAAATTTTAGAAAGGGCTCAGTTTTAAAGAATTCTGATATATATTTAAGAAATCATCACCACAAGTTTACTGTAAATCTAATGGGCCACATGTTGAGTTCCTTGATATCTGAGTAAATCTTAAGTATACAAGTAATTCAACACACATATTCTGAGAGCAAGGTAAGTCTCAGAAAGGTAGCTACAACATAAAAATATATCTGGTTGTCACTTATTAATGAGTCCAACAATCCCCCATACATGTGTGTCTTTTATGAAATGTTCCATTGAATGCTTTATGCTATTGATTTTTTTTTGCTCAATACAGACGATTTGGGAATAAGCAAATAGAAGTCCATGTTGTATTCAAGTAATCATTTTTCTGGTGCTTGATTCCCTCTGCCACTACATTTTTATCGTGTTTGGGCTTTGAGTGTAGAAATAATTAAAAGGATTTTCATTTTCTGTGCTCACTGTGTCTAGAAAGCATCAAATTATTTTTTTTTAATATTTTCCAAAGTTGATGCTTGCTGAAGAAGCAGGGGAGGGGGGATTTTTATAGGAAGGCTCATTGTATCTGTTATCAAAATAATGCCAAAGACTCCATTGTTTTGAACATTTGCTGCCCATACTTAAATTAGCAAACATATGCAAGACCATTCAAACTTGAGGAAAAATGCATTATTTGGGATCTTTACAGAAGTTAATTGAAAGCTTGGCTGGATTAATTACTATCTGACATTTTCATATAGATGAGACCAGAGAAGCTAAGCTGCTTAAACATGAGATTCTCTGCCCACCCCCCCACCCCCCGTCCAGTTCACTGTGTATCTCGACATTCAATGAAGATTTTGGAAAAGTATGTGCTTGCTATCATGGGATTCTAGTGGCAAAGCAAGTATATTTAGTCATTGCACGAGCATTAACATTTTTTTATTATTATGTTATGTTAATCACCATACATTACATCACTAGTTTTTGATGTAGTGTTCCATGATTCATTGTTTGCGTATAACACCCAGTGCTCCATTCGATACGTGCCCTCTTTAATACCCATCACCAGGCTAACCTATCCCCCCACCCCCTTCCCCTCTAGAACCCTCAGTTTGTTTTTCAGAGTCCATCCTCTCTCATGGTTGGTCTCCCTCTCCGATTTACCCCCTTTCATTCTTCCCCTCCTGCTATCTTTTTCTTCTTCTTCTTCTTCTTCTTTTTTTTTTTTTTAACATATATTGTATTATTTGTTTCAGAGGTACAGATCTGCAATTCAGGCAAGCTTTAACTTTTAACCAAAAAAGGTTTCATTGTTATTATTAGTAGTAGTATTACAGGAAACTCACCCTTATTGGACAATGCTAATACTGACCACTGTGCTAAGTATTTTATTGTGGTGTTTAATTTAATTCTTGTTGCACCAGAATTAATACTTCTGTTTTACTAATGAAGGGACTAAAAAACAAATATGTTGGATAATTTGCCCAAGAAACACATCTGATACCATTAAGAACAGAGAATAGGACTAATTTTGTCTCAACATTGAGCTTGATCTCTTACCCCCTGTTGCTTACTGTCTCTGATTGAACGTGGTATAAAATCCAGCCTAGCACAACCTTGTGGATCCCTCCACAGGTAGAAATGCAATGCCATGGTGTTTTGTACATGACAAGGAATGTCATTAGCTTATGCTATTTATAAAAGCTAACATAGTTTTGTGTATATCTCAAAATGTGTGTGTGCACATACAAGGCAGGAGCAGTTTAGTGATTTCTAAGCCATTATTAACAAATATAGGCCAGCCTATATAAATGGACAAGACTGATGATGAAAAAAGACAGTGAATTTTAGCTTAAAAAATTAAGATAATTTTGTCCATGGGGATATAGTTTCCTTGAGAAAATTTTATATATATATACATATATATATATATGTTTGTGTGTGTGTGTGCGCCATATATATATATATATATATATATATATATATATATGGCACTGAGAAAGTTTCATATATATATATGGCATTGAAACTCTATGTCAAGGGCGCCTGGGTGGCTCAGTTGGTTAAGGGACTGCCTTCGGCTCAGGTCATGATCCTGGAGTCCCTGGATCGAGTCCCGCATCGGGCTCCCTGCTCGGCGGGGAGTCTGCTTCTCCCTCTGACCCTCCCCCCTCTCATGTGCTTTCTCTCTCATTCTCTCTCTCTCAAATAAAGAAAAAAAAAAAAAAAAAAAAGAAACTCTATGTCAAGACCTAGAGCCTAGAGCAGAAAATAATAGGTATAAAGCTTTCATAGTGAGATGGAAAAAAGAACAGACTCCTATCCTAAGTGAATTATCTGACATCTTATATGAAAATCTACATTCCTAGTTGTCAGTCCATATGTCACAGGAAAAAAATTCGGTGAGGAATTAAGATATTCCTAGTAATACCAAATGAAGCAGCTTAATAGAACATTTTGCTCTGACCTGTCACCTGCTTATATTTGACAGCCGTGGCAATTTCTTTGGGCTAATAAAGAAACTATTCTTGTCTTTAGTCTTTATTCCCTCTCTCCTTCCTTTTGTTGTTATGGGAGAGGGTGGAATAATTATACTTAAATTTTTTCTTATGTAGCATTGGTGTAAAAACTGTAAGCAAATAAATTATTAGGTGATAAAATTAGTTATTTTGTTTGGGTGTCTTCAGACATAAAGATTCAAGTAAAATGGCTTTACTTGGTACATGAAGGAAAACTCAGATAGGGAAGTGGAAAATGAGACAAGAAAGAAAAGGCAGCCATAAAATGTGTGTTATCAAGCCAGATACCACTTTGGGCACCTGGAGCTTAATTGTGCTGGAAACCTCATGCACTGAAGCATAAAGCACTTGGCTGAGATTTATCTCACCTGTAGCATGAGGGAAATGAGGAATTTATACAACTTTCTTCAGTTATTGGTTGAAGGTTTTTGGGGGTGGGGGCACAGTGGTGTTAATAAAGCAATGTGTGTGCTTTCTTTCCTTAGGGAAGATTTGTTCTGCAGAAGGCAGGGATGCTTACAGACAATTGTCTTTATGAATTTTGTTAAACAAAGCTTAAAAACATTGGAGAGATTGTAATTGATGTTCTGAGCATGTAGCAAAGCAGGGTCTAGCAGTCAAGACAAAGTCTTTAGACAAATGCTAGAGCTACAAGTTAGAAATTAGGTTGCTAATAGGTTGCTAAATACTGAAGTGGTAAGGACTAGAGGATATGGGCAGGGTACCAAGAGCATCTGATAGCACTTATGTTAAAATTTCATATGCAAAAATTATTTAAAGGATATTTTTTTTAATTAAAAGGTGTAATATATGTTAAGAATGTAGAGTTTAGAAGGTGATCAATTTAGTTTCCTTCATCACTTTTTTTTTTTTTTTCTGTAACTCTGGCCTTATGAAATTTTTGCTAATTGATCTGGGATTCCTCAAATCTTTAGCTTTCTCAGTGCCTAACATAAATAAAGCCTATTTCTGAGCACTTGCACAGCTGATAATCCATTTAAAGTCCCATAGTAATTAGAAGGTTATATCTTTTTTTTTTTTTTTTTTTTTTTGGTAAAGCTCCCATTCTCCTGCACTTCAGATTCAAAATAAAACATTAAGATATCAAGAAGGTGCATAAGAGATTCAATTATGGCACCTATGATGACATTAAGAAAAAGAAATAAAATGCATTTAAATCAGTAATGAAGAAGTAAAATTTTTACTATTTGCAGATAACATGATACTATGTATAAAAACCCTAAAGACTGCACCAAAAACTACTAGAACTGATAAATGAATTCAGTAAAGTCACAGGATACAAAATTAATATACAGAAATCTGTTGCATTTGTATACACTAATAATGAATTAGCAGAAAGACAAATTAAGAAAACAATCTCATTTGCACCAAAAAGAATAAAATACCTCAAAACAAACTTAACCAAGGAGGTGAAAGTCCTGTGCTTTGAAAACTATAAAACACTGATGAAAGAGGGGTGCTTGGGTGGCTCAGTCATTTAACCATCTGCCTTCAGCTCAGGTCATGATCGGGCTCCCTGTTCAGCAGAGAGTCTGCTTCTCCCTCTGCCCCTCACCCCACTCTATGCTCTCTCTCACTCTCTCTCAAATAAATAAAATCTTTAAAAAAAAATTGATGAAAGAAATTGAAGATGACACAGAGAAACGGAAAGATATTTCATGCTCACAGATCAGAAAAATAAATATTGTTAAAATTTCTATATCGCCCAAAGCAATCTACAGATTTAATATGATCCCTATCAAAATACCAAAAAAAATTTTCACAAAACTAGAATAATCCTAAATTTGCATGAAACCACAAAGACCCCAAATAGCCCAAGCAATATTAAAAAAGAAGAAAAAAGGTGGAGGTATCACACTCTTAGATTTCAAGTTACACTACAAAGCTGTAGTAACAAAAACAATTTGGTACTGCCACAAAAACAGATACATAGATCACCAGAACAGAAAGAGAAACCAGAAGTAAACCCATCCTTATATGGTTAACTAATCTATGGCACTGGAGGCAATAATGTACAAATAGGGAAAAGATAGTCTCTTCAACAAATGGTGCTGGGAAAACTGCACAGCTACATGCAAATTAAAACTAGACCACTTTCTTATACCATTCACAAAAATAAACCCCAAATGGATTAAAGACCTAAATGTGAAACTTGAAGTCATAAAACTCCTAGAAGAAAACATAGGCAGTAATTTATTTGACATAAGCCATAGAAGCATTTTTCTACATGTCTCCTAAAGCAAGGGAAATAAAAGCAAAATTAAATAATTGGAACTACATCAAAATAAAAAGCACAGTGAAGGAAATAATCAACAAAACTAAAAGGCAACCAATGGAATGGGAGAAGATATTTGCAAATATCATGTCCAAAAAGGGTTAGTATCCAAAAAATATAAAGAACTTATACAACTTAACACCTGAAAAACAAATATTCCAATTAAAAAATGGGCAGAAGACATAAACAGACATTTCTCCAAAGAAGACATGTATGGCCAACAGACACATGAAAAGGTGCTCAGTATCACTCATCATGAAAATCAAAACTACAATGCCGTATCACCTTACACCGGTCAGAATGGCTAAAATCAGAAACACAAGAAAAAACAAGTGTTGGTGAGGATGTGGAGAAAAAGGAACACTCATGCACTGTTGATGGGAATGTAAACTGGTGCAGTCACTGTGGAAAACAGTATGGGAGTTCCTCAAAACATTAAAATAGAACTACAGGGGTTTCTGCGTGGCTCAGTCATTGGGCATCTGCCTTCTGCTTGGGTCATGATCCCAGGGTCCTGGGATTGAGCCCCACATTGGGCTCCCTGCTCTGCGGGAAGCCTGCTTCTCCCTCTTCCACTCCCCCTGCTTGTGTTCCCTCTCTCGCTGTGTCTCTCTCTGTCAAATAAATAAATAAAAATCTTTAAAAAAAAATAGGAAAAAAGCATGATTCAATTATAGTAACTATGACTGCAGTAGAAAAAAAGTCCAAATAGGCTATTTTTGATATTAAGAATATTTAATATCCATAATATTCTCACTTCTACCTCTTTCCTTAAAAATATTATTATGAAATGTACTGTATGCCAGAAAACATGGTGTGGTGTCTGGAGGATCAGTGAGCACCTTCATAGCTTACTGTATCTTTATAGCTTGTGGTAAAAACATGAAAGAATGTTATTGGGAATGAAGTTATTTTAAGCATTGATCAACATATGGCATATGACCTCTTTGTGTTTGACCTCAGATCAAATTATTTATGAAGGTCAGAGTATTTATGTGACAGAATATTGCTTGATGGTTGGTCTTTAGTGACAATTATGAGACAGTCCAGCTATTACCCTGTTTAGATAGTGAATGTACATTATATTCTGTATTTAAAAGGCTATTTGGTGGGACAAGTGACCACTGACCTTTCTAACTGGACTATTTGCTAGTCAAACTCTTTTCATGATAAAATACAGCATGATAATATTTTCATACAAATATATTTTTATTTATTTGTTTCCTGATGAAAAAATCCCCAATCTAATCTGTGTAGCTATTTCTGTGTTTCTGTGTGTGTATGTGTGTCTAAATCTGTCATAGAGCTGCATTCAGAGTAAGACATCAAAAATTTTTAGATATACATATAAAAGATGCTCTGTTCTTCTGTGCTAGGTGTTTTGCTACAGAAATATGGACGTGGAAAAATGTTGTAATTATCATATAGGACAATGAATAGAAAACCTAGAGGACAAATTCCAACATGACCTAGGAAAGAAAGAAAGGTTAACAGGTGATTTGAGTATATTCCTATTACTGGATTCCTCCATCTTCTTCTGTACTCTGGGAGCTTAAACTATGTAGACAAACTAGAAATGCCAGAATTTTAGTTTCTTTTTTAGGGGAAAGTAAAGGTCTAGAATTGAAACCAAAATTGGCATAGATTCCAGCCAAACAATGACATAGATCCAAGGGGAAAGGTCAGTGTCTTGTTTATTGTATTTATATATTCAGTGATTTTCATATGTAGAAAAATGTCCTCTTTGTGATAAAATCACCTCAGAGTACAAGTATGAATTAATGGTGTTTAATTAAATGTTTTATTTCAATTTACTTCAATAACCCATGTTTAATAAAGCCAACTTTAAATGTTTGAATGTAAACCAGAAAATCAGAGCTCCACAAACTGGATGCACCACTGGGACTCTGGGCATGAAGTGAGGCAGGCAGTAACTAGGCTCTTTAATAACAATGTGGGTAAGAAATGACTACATTTTTAGCCCAGTGCCCTTTCATACAGTGTAAACACTTAAAAATCAAATGGATGAATGATGGAACATTTTTGTTTTGCTTTTAATTGGCCAACTTTTTTTTCTTTAGTTTATCTTACAATTGGTTAGAAAATGCCATTTAATTTTCAGATGTTCACATTATATATCTCAATAAAAATAACCATTTGAACGATTTAAACTGCACTTTCCTCGTTATGAGTGCTTCCACATATGACAGAAAAGGAGTGATTATGAAGTTAATTTGAAGTCATACAAAGCAATAGATTCATGAGAAAAAGGCAGGAAGTAATTAGGTAGAAAAGCTTCAAGGGCAGATTTTGAAGCTGACCTGCCTTTTGGCTCTGGAGGTTTATCTATTCATTTCCTAAATATGTGTATATAGAGAGATGTATATAAGAATATATACATCTTGACATATGTATCTTTGTATGTCTATATATCTTCATTAAAACACACTGCGAAAAATGAGAGAATTGCTTTGTTTTGTTTTCCTCCAAATATTTTTTTGATTATCTCTTCCATATTTAGGCAAGTGCCTTGTTTGTAACTTTCTCAAACTAGTGTCATGGGGAGGAGCAACATGGCAGAGGAGTAGGAAACCTAAATTTTGTCTGGTCCCAGGAATTCAGCTAGATAGGGATCAAACCATTCTGAACACCTACGAACTCAACAGGAGATTGAAGAAAAGAATAGCAACAACTCTCTGAACAGAAAACTGACCACTTTCTGGAAGGTAGGACATGCGGAGAAGTGAATCCTAGGCGATATTTGGGAAGATAGATGGCAGGGGAGGGGGCCTCCATTGGCTGCTTTTGCCAAGTGATAGAGCTGCGGAGCACAAAATCGGAACTTTTAGAAGTCGGCGCTGTGGAGGGACGATGCTCCAGTGGCTAAGCGGGGGGTGGAACCCTAGCTGGGACAGTGTGGTCTCAGGACCCTTGGGGTCACAGAAAGACTGGGGGTGCCTGAGTGTGGCAGAGCTCCCAGGTATTGGGAAGCTGACTGCAGAGACAGAGCCGAGGACTGGGCTCTCAGCTTGTGGGGGGAGCCATAAATCATGATCCAGGGCACAGTCGGGCCCCTGCTCTTCCATCAGGGACCCAACAGTGGCAGATCCAGGGAGACTCCCCTTCCTCCCCTGGGAGGAGCAGTGCAGGAGCGCACTGCAGAGATCTGCTGGGTTTGGAGACTCCACACGGGGTCATGTGCCAGAGATAGAAATGCTCTGTCACAGGCCAGGAGAGCATGGAGTGCGGCCGGAGACCGGGGAGATGGGAGTGAGTGACTGCTTTTCTCTAGCGGTGCACTGAGGAGTGGGGCCCCGAGTTCTCAGCTCTTCCGGGGCAGAGATTGGGAGGCCGCCATTTTCACTCTCAGCCTCCAAAGCTGTACGGAAAGCTTGCAGGGAACAAAAGCTACAGAAAGCAAACCCGAGCAGATTACTTAGCCTGGCCTTGGTAAGGGCGGGGCAATTCTGCCTCTGGCAAAGATTTGAGAACCACAGCGAGAGGCCCTTCCCCCAGAAGATCAGCAAGAACAGCCAGCCAAGACCAAGTTTACCAATCAATGAGAACAACAGAACTCCAGCACTAGGGGAATACTGCATGTAGAATTCATGGCTTTTTCCCCATGATTCTTTAGTCTTTCAAAGTTAATTTTTAAAATTTTCTTTTTTCTTTTTTCTCTTTTTCTTTTCCTTTTTTTTTTGAATTTTTTTTTTTCCCTTTTTCAACCAACATCTTATCAATCCCTTTTTTACAAAATCCTTTTTTATCTTCATTTTTAGAGTAATATTCTATCCCTTCATATTAGTAAACCTTATTTTTGGTGTATATATAAGTTGTTGTCTCTTTAAAATTTTGGGATACAGTTTCTTCTAACACACCAAAATATACCCTAAATCTCTAGTGTATGGCTTTGTTCTAGTCTCCTGCCTGATCACATTCTCTCTCTCTTTTTTTTTTTAAATCCTCTTCTTTCTTTTTTCAACCAACTTCTTATCAATTCCTTTTATAAAATCTTTTATAATTTTCATCTTTACAGTCATATTAGATCCCTTCATCGTATTTACCCTTATTTTTTGAACATATATAAGTTTTTCTTTCTTTAAAATTTTGGGAGGCACTTTCTTCCAACAGACCAAAATACGCCTAAAATCTAGTGTGTGGCACTGATCGGGTACCAGCAATGATCATATTTGATCATATTTGGGGTTTTTTTTGTTTTTGTTTTAATCTTTTTCTTTTTCTTTTCTTTTTTCTTTCTTTCCCTTTCTTTTCTCCTGGTTTCAGATCTCTTCGATTTGTTTAGTGTATATTTTCTTGGGGTCATTGTTACCCTGTTAGCATTTTGTTCTCTCATTCATCTATTCTCCTCTGGACAAAAAGACAAGATGGAAAAAAATCACCCCAAAAAAGAACAAGAGGCAGTACCGACTGCCAGGGACCTAATCAATACGGATATTAGTAAGATGTTGGAACTAGAGTTCAGAATGATGATTTTAAAGATACTAGCTGGGCTTGAAAAAAGCATGGAAGTTATTAGAGAAACCCTTTCTGGAGAAATAAAAGAACTAAAATCTAACCAAGTCTAAATCAAAAAGGCTATTAGAGGTGCAATCAAAAATGGAAGCGCTAATTGCTAGGATAAATGAGGCAGAAGAGAGAATCAGTGAGATAGAAGACCAAATGATGGAAAATAAAGAAGCTGAGAAAAAGAGAGATAAACAGCTACTGGATCATGAGGGCAGAATTCGAGAGATAAGTGATATCATAAGACAAAACAATATTAGAATAATTGGGATCCCAGAAGAAGAAGAAAGAGAGAGAGAGGGGCAGAAGGTATATTGGAGCAAATTATAGCAGAGAACTTCCCCAATTTGGGGAA
Source organism: Phoca vitulina (assembly GCF_004348235.1). Lineage (NCBI taxonomy): Eukaryota > Metazoa > Chordata > Mammalia > Carnivora > Phocidae > Phoca > Phoca vitulina. The sequence goes on from NW_022589737.1 coordinate 14,528,886, forward strand.
GGAAACAGGCATCAAAATCCAGGAAGCACAGAGAAACCCCCTCAAAATCAATAATAGGCCAACACCCTGACATCCAATAGTAAAACTTACGAGTCTCAGAGACAAGAGAAAATCCTAAAAGCAGCTCAGGATAAGAGATCTGTACCCTACAATGGTAGAAACATTAGATTGGCAAGAGACCTATGCACAGAGACCTGGCAGGCCAGAAAGGACTGCCATAATATATTCAGGGCACTAAATGAGAAAAATATATAGCCAAGAATACTATATCCAGCTAGGCTGTCATTGAAATAGAAGGAGAGATAAAAAGCTCCCAGGACAAAAAAAAAAAAAAAAAAAACTAAAGGAATTTGCAAACACGAAACCAGCCCTACAAGAAATATTGAAAGGGGTCCTCTAAGCAAAGAGAGAGCCTAAAAGTAACATAGATCAGAAAGGAACACAGACAATATACAGTAACAGTCACCTTACAGGCAATACAATGACACTAAATTCATATCTTTCAATAGTTACCCTGAATGTAAATGGGCTAAATGCCCCAATCAAAAGACACAGGCTATCAGATTGGATAAAAAGACAAGACCCATTGATATGCTGTCTGCAAGAGACTCATTTTAGACCCAAAGACACCCCCAGATTGAAAGTGAGGGGGTAGAAAACCATTTACCATGCTAATGGACACTAAAAGAAAGCAGGGGTGGCAATCCTTATATCACACAAATTAGATTTTAAACCAAAGACTATAATAAGAGATGAGGAAGGACACTATATCCTACTTAAAGGGTCTATCCAACAAGAAGATCTAACAATTGTAAATATCTATGCCCCTAACATGGGAGCAGCAAATTATATAAGCCAATTATATAAGCCAATTCATAACAAAAGCAAAGAAACACATAGACAACAATACAGTAATAGTGGGGGACTTTAACACCCCCTCTCACTGAAATGGACAGATCATCTAAGCAAAAGATCAACAAGGAAATAAAGACTTTAAATGACACACTGGACCAAATGGACTTCACAGATATATTCAGAACATTCCCTCCCAAAGCAACAGAATACACATTCTTCTCCAGTGCCCATGGAACGTGCTCCAGAATAGATCACATCCTAGGTCCCAAATCAGGTCTCAACCAGTACAAAAGATTGGGATCATTCCCTGCCTATTTTCAGACCACAATGCTTTGAAACTAGAACTCAATCACAAGAGGAAAGTCGGAAAGAACTCAAATACATGGAGGCTAAAGAGCATCCTACTAAAGAATGAATGGGTCAACCAGGAAATTAAAGAAGAATTTAAAAAATTCATGGAAACCAATGAAAATGAAAACACAACTGTTCAAAATCTTTGGGATGCAACAAAGTCAGTCCTGAGAGGAAAGTAAACAGCAATATAAGCCTTTCTCAAGAAACAAGAAAGATCTCAAATACACAACCTAACCCTACACCTAAAGGAGCTGGAGAAAGAACAGCAAATAAAGCCTAAACCCAGCAGGAGAAGAGAAATAATAAAGATCAGAGCAGAAATCAATGAAATAGAGACCAAAAGAACAGTAGAACAAATCAAAGAGACTAGGAGCTGGTTCTTTGAAATAATTAATAAGATTGATATACCCCTGGCCAGACTTATCAAAAAGAAAAGAGAAATGACCCAAATCAACAAAATCATGAATGAAAGAGGAGAGATCACAACCAACACCAAAGAAATACAATTATAAGAACATATTATGAGCAACTTTATGCCAGCGAATTAGATAATCTGGAAGAAATGGATGCATTCCTAGAGATGTATCAACTACCAAAACTGAACCAGGAAGAAATAGAAAGCCTGAACAGACCTATAACCACTAAGGAAATTGAAGCAGTCATCAAAAATCTCTCAAAAAACAAGAGCCCAGGGCCAGATGGCTTCCCAGGGGAATGCTACCAAACATTTTAAAAATAATTAATACCTATCCTTCTGAAAGTGTTCCAAAAAATGGAAATGGAAGGAAAACTTCCAAACTCGTTTTAGGAGGCCACCATTACCTTGATCCCAAAACCAGACAAAGACCCCATCAAAAAGGAGAATTACAGACCAATATCCCTGATGAACATGGATGCAAAATTCTCACCAAAGTACTAGCCAGCAGGATCCAACAGTACATTAGAAGGATTATTCACCACGACCAAGTGGGATTTATCCCTGGGCTGTAAGGTTGGTTCAACATCTGCAAATCAATCAATGTGATACAATCCATTAATAAAAGAAAGAACAAGAACCATATGATCCTCTCAATCAATGCAGAAAAAGCATTTGACAAAGTACAGCATCTTTCTTGACCAAAACTCTTCAGAGTATAGGGATAGAGGGTACATTCCTCAATATCATAAAAGCCATCTATGAAAAACCCACAGCGAACATCATTCTCAATGGGGAAAAGCTGAGAGCCTTCCCCCCAAGGTCAGGCAGGAACATGGCAGGGATGTCCACTATCACCATTGCTATTCACCATAGTATTAGAAGTCCTAGCCACAGCAATCAGGCAACAAAAAGAAATAAAAGGCATCCAAATCAGCAAAGAAGTCAAACTCTCACTCTTTGCAGATGATATGATACTTTATGTGGAAAACCCAAAGGATTCCACCCCAAAACTGCTAGAACTCATACAGGAATTCAGTAAAGTGGCAGGATATAAAATCAATGCCCAGAAGTCAGTGGCATTCCTATACACCAACAGCAAAACAGAAGAAAGAGAAATTAAGGAGTTGATCCCGTTTATAATTGCACCCAAAACCATAAGATACCTAGGAATAAATCTAACCAAAGAGACAAAGAATCTGTACTCAGAAAACTTTAAAATACTCATGATAGAAATTGAGGAAGACACAAAGAAATGGAAAAACGTTCCATGCTCATGGATTGGAAGAACAAATATTGTGAAAATGTTTATGCTACCTAGAGCAATCTACACATTTAATGCAATCCCTATCAAAATACCATCCACTTTTTTCAAAGAAATGGAACAAATAATCCTAAAATTTGTATGGAACCAGAAAAGACCCTAAATAGCCAGAGGAATGTTGAAAAAGAAAAGCAAAGCTGGTGGCATCACAATTCCGGACTTTAAACTCTATTACAAAGCTGTCATCATCAAGACAGTATGGTACTGGCACAAAAACAGACATATAGATCAATGGAACAGGATAGAGAGCCCAGAAATGGACCCTCAACTCTATGGTCAACTAATCTTCCACAAAACAGGAAAGAATGTCCAATGGAAAAAAGACAGTCTCTTCAACAAACAGTGTTGGGAAAACTGGACAGCCACATGCGGAAGAATGAAACTGGACCATTTCCTTACACCACATACAAAAATAGACTCCAAATGGTTGAAAGACCTCAATGTGAGACAAGAGTCCATCAAAAGCCTAAAGGAGAACACAGGCAGCAACCTCTTCGACCTCAGCCACAGCAACTTCTTCCTAGAAACATTGCCAAAGGCAAGGGAAGCAAGGGCAAAAATGAACTATTGGGACTTCATCAGGATAAAAAGCTTTTGCACAGCAAAAGAAACAGTCAACAAAACCAAAAGACAACCGACATAATGGGAGAAGGTATTTGCAAATGACATATCAGATAAAGGGCTAGTATCCAAAATCTATAAAGAACTTATCAAACTCAACACCCAAAGAACAAATGATCCAATCAAGAAATGGGCAGAAGACATGAACAGACATTTTTCCAAAGAAGACATCCAAATGGCCAAAAGACACATGAAAAAGTGCTCAACATCGCTTGGCATCAGGGAAATCCTAATCAAAACCTCAATGAGATACCACCTCACACCATTCAGAATGGCTAAAATTAACAAGTCAGGAAATGACAGATGTTGGCGGGGATGGGGAGAAAGGGGAACTCTCCTACACTGTTGGTGGGAATGCAAGCTGGTGCAGCCACTCTGGAAAACAGTATGGAGGTTCCTCTAAAAGTTGAAAATAGAGCTACCATATGACCCAGCAATTGCACTATGGGGTATTTACCCCAAAGATACAAATGTAGGGATCTGAAGGGGTGTGTGCACCCCGTGTTTATAGCAGCAATGTCCAGAATAGCCAAACTATGGGAAGAGCCAAGATGTCCATCGACAGATGAATGGATAAAGAAGAAGTGGTATATATATATAATGTAATATTATGCAGCCATCAAAAGGAATGAAATCTTGCCATAGGCAACTACGTGGATGGAACTGGAGGGTATTCTGCTCAGCGAAATAAGTCAATTAAAGAAAGCCATGTATCATATGATCTCACTGATATCAGGAATTCTTAATCTCAGGAAACAAACTGAGAGTTGCCCGAGTGGTGGGGCGTGGGACGGATGGAGTGGCTGGGTGATAGACATTGGGGAGGGTATGTGCTATGGTGAGCGCTGTGAATTGTGTAAGACTGTTGAATCACAGATCTGTACCTCTGAAACAAATAATACATTATATGATAGAAAAAGAAAAAGAAGATGGCAGGAAGGGAAAAATGAACGGAGGGAAATCAGAGGGCGATACGAACCATGAGAGACTATGGACTCTGAGAAACAAAGTGAGGCTTCTAGAGGGAGGGTGGTCGGGGGATACGTTAGCCTGGTGATGGTTATTAAAGTGGGCACGTACTGAATGGAGCTCTGGGTGTTATACGCAAACAATGAATCATGGAACACTACATCAAAAACTAATGATGTAATGAATGGTGATTAACATAAAATAATTTAAAAAAACCTAAAATTAAACTAGTGTCTTGTTTGTGCCTTAGGGAAGATTTATGTCTTGGCAGAAGGCAGAGGTGCCTATAGGCACTTGTCTTTCTGGCTTTTGTTTATAAATGTTTAAAGCCATTACAGAGATTATAATTTGATCTGAGTCCAAAAATCTAGGAAAATAGATTTTGAGAAACAGAGAAAAAAATGTCTATAAATATAAAGAAAGAATAATTTATTCCCGATTAAAAATATTCCCATCGAATGAAGAGAGGATATTTTAGGAGTAGTAGGTGCAGGTAGAACACTAGTATTTAAGGTTCTCAGCAACACCAAAAAATTTGATGCCCCACTTAGGACACAAAGGCTACAGAGCTGATGAACTCCACTAAGACAAGTACCCAAGGCTTCTGGGTGTCTCAATTGGTTAAATTTGGGACTCTTGATTTCCACTCAGGTCATGATCTCTGGGTCGTAGAATTGAGCCCTGCATGGGGCTCTGCCCTTAGTGCTGAGTCTGCTGGAGATTCTCTCTCTCCCTCTGCCCCTCCCCCTGCTCATGCACAGGTGTTCTCTCTCTCTCTCTGTCCCTCAAATAAATAAGTAAATCTTAAAAAGAAAAGAAAAGAGGGGAAGGGAAAGTGAAGAAAGAGAAAGGAAAGGAAAGAAGGGAAGGGAAGGGAAGGGAAGGGAAGGGAAGGGAAGGGAAGGGAAGGGAAGGGAAGGGAAAGGAAGGGAAGGGAAGGGAAGGGAAGGGAAGGGAAGGAAAAATTGTACCCCAGCCAGCAGAACTGGCTGACAGCACAGGGAATATTGGGTTGGTAGTAAAAGAAAAGTTCCAACTACAGCCCTGTATTCAGATGCAGACATGCCTGCTATAACAACTATACATATTTTTCCTTGATTTATTATTATATTTGAATATATTGACCAATTTCCCCCTCATCTTCTTTCCTTAATATTTTATATAAGATGTTCTAGTATTGGTTATGCCCATAATTCAGTTTTTAAGTTAAAGGATCTCAAGTGGGATTGTGACTATTCCAGTGAAGGAATTAATATCATTTAGATATATGTGACTTATGGACCATTGCAGTCCCCCTTTTAAGGGAGAAAATGCAGTCATGCCTATTTGTCCAAAGGATAGTAGAATTATGTTGGGAAAAGATACAATGTTGCTTTTTTCAAATTAAATTTAAATGATATGTAAAACAAACTATATCCATTTTTAAGAAATGTACAATTTGATCCATTCTGACAGTTGTATATACCCATGAAACTATAATCATACACCCTCAAACCAATATTTTTAAAAGCTTAATGACAACCAAAATACTTTCATTCCCATTTGAAGTCCATTTCTTCCTCTGTCCACAGCCTGAGACAACCACTGATCTATTTTTTATTGGTATACTTTAGTTTGTATTTTCTAGAATCTTATATAAATGTAATCACTTAATATTTAATTTGTGTGCCTAACATTTTTTTCCCAGTATAATAATTTCAAGATTTATCCATGTTACTGTATCCGCAGTTTCTAATTTTGATTCTAAGTAGGATTCCATCTTCTGGATATACCACAATTTATTTATCTACTGAGCTATTGAAACAACATTTGAGTTGTTTCCTAATTTTAGCCATTGTGAATAAAGTTGCTATCAACGTTTCTAATGATTCTTTATACAGACATGTTTTGATTTCTCTTGGTAAGTACCCAGGGCTAAATATCTCTATGATATGGTAGATTTATGTTAAACTTCTGAAGCAATTGCCAACCAGTTTTCCAAAGTGACTATCATTTTTTATTCCCACCATCATTGCATGAATGTTCCCATTGTACCATATTCACATCAACAATTGGTATAGTCAGGTATTTTTTATTTTTTATTTTTCTTTCTCTTTGTCTTTTTTCATCTTCTCTTTGCTCTTTTTTTTTTTTTTTTTTTTTTTTTTTGCTTTTTTAATGTGTGTGAAGTTGTATCTCATTGTGGTTTTTGTGACTTTAATTCATATTTTTCTAATGACTGAAGATGTCCGTGTTTTCCATGTGCTAATAGCCATTTCTATATCTTTTATAGTAAAGTATTTGTTCAAATCTTATGTCCATTTTGGTATTGGGGTGTTTCTGTTCTTATTATTGAGTTGTTAGTGTTCTTTATGTTTTCAAGATACTACTTCCTTGTCACATACCTATATTGTGAATATTTTATCACTTTTGGTGGCTTCCATGTTTGTTTTCTTTCTTTTTTTCTAAGATTTTATTTATTTATTTGACAGAGAGAGACACAGTGAGAGAGGGAACACAAGCAGGGGGAGCGGGAGAGGGAGAACAGGCTTCCCACGGAGCAGGGAGCCCGATGTGGGGCTCGATCCCAGGACCCTGAGATCATGACCTGAGCTGAAGGCAGATGCTTAATGACTGAGCCACCCAGGCATGCCTTCCATGTTTGTTTTCTTAATAGTGTCTTAAACAATAACAATTTTTAACTTTTATGAAGTCAATTTATCATTTTTTTCCTTTTTGTTTAGTGCTTTTTGTGTCCTAAGGACACAAAATATTTGCCTATTCTGACTGCCAAGATATTTTCTCATGCTTTCTTTTAGAAGTTTAATAGTTTTACCTTTTATCTTTAGATTTCTGATCTATTTTGAGTTGCATTTTGTTTATGGTATGGGGAATAGTTTGATATTTATGTTTATTTCCATATGCACATCTAGTGTTTCTAGCAATTCTGTGGGGGGAAAAATCTCCCTCCTTTCCTCATTGAATTCTTTTGAAACCTTTGTCAAAAGTAATTGACTAAATATGTGTGGGTGTTTTTCTGGATTCTGTACTGTGTTTCAGTAATGAATATGCTTGTCTTTTTGTCATTACTTTTCATACTTGTTCCAGTTTTAAAGTAATTACTCAAATTCAGTAGTTTAAGTTCTCGAACTATGTTCTTCCTCTTTAAGATCACTTTAGTTATTCTTAGTCATTTACATTTCAATATAAATGTTAAAATCAACTTGTCAGTTTCTATTTAATAATAAAATACACTGGAATTTTGGCTGAGATTGCACCAGATCTCCACATCAATTTAAAAATAAGTGACATCTTTATAATATTGAGTCCTTCTAATCCATAAATATAATATGTATCTCTGTTTCTTTAGGTATTTTTTTACAGTTCTCTCTTAATACTCTGCAGTTTTCAGTGATAAGATCTGATACATGTTTTGTTAAATTTATTTCTAAGTAATTTGTTGTTTTTAAAAATGTTATTTGAATCACAATTTTTTTTTAAATTTTGTCTTCTAATTGGTTGTTGCTGGTGTACAAATACAATTGTTCTTTTTATGTTAACACGTATCTTGTGACTTTGTTACATACATTTTTTGACTGCAGAAGTTATTTTGTAAATTCCCGAGGATTTTCTTCTAAGATAATTATACCATATACAAATAAAAACACTTACTTGGGGTGTATATCCTGTGTATTCTGCATATCTTTTATTTTTGTCTTGCCTATTGACATGGCAAAAACCTCCAGAACTATGTGCAAGACATTTGGCAAAATCAGCATCCTTGCATTGTTTATACTAGTCTGTTTTTTTTTAAATATATATGGATAAAATAAAATACATGGATCTGAATTACCCAAAACATTGGACCGCAGTACCAACACAGAACTTCTAAGCATTTCTCTATATACCTCAGGAGTAGAAAGCCTGATAAAGAAATTTTTCAGACTTTCTTATCAGCAGAAAATCTGGCTAGAACTCACTGGTGAGGGACACATGCAAAATTGAAAAGGCAATGTTACGTACTGTATGTTTCTGCACACCTGGCCCCCAAATTCTTATGTTGAAGCCCTAACCTGAATGTGATGGTACTTGGAGATGAAACTTTTGGGGGCTAATTAGGATTAGAGGAGGTCATGAGGGTAGAGCCCTCATTACGGAATTACTGACCTTATAAGAAGAGATAGAGATTGATTTCTCTCTCTCTCTCTGCCATGTGAAAAACAGAGAGAAAATGACAATCTGCAAGCCAGAAGAGGCTCCCACTGGGAACTGAATCAGCCAGCACCTTGATCCTAGACTTCCTAGCTTCCAGAACAGTGAGAAATAAATGCCTGTCACTTAAATTACTCAATCTTTAGCATTTTGTTATAGCAGTCCAAGCAGAGAGAACTAGGGGAAGCATTCTTTACTAGCAGTTACTGTGGGTAGGTAGCTGAATGACTGTCTTTCAGCAGCTCCAAAACAACTTGAAAAATCATCTCCTTTGGGCTTTAAGCAGGTAGATCCTTCTGGCAGCATCCCTGAGCTTTCTGAATTACCAGGTTTCCTTCTTGAAACCTGATTTGCTCTCCTTTGCTCTCTCAGTCTTCTTATTGATTACTTAAGTTTCTATTTACCCATATTAAATCACTTCCTACTTAAAATAGCTATGGGATTTAAATTTTCCTTACTCACTAATACATTTCTACACATAAAGGTATTTGGAAGTTTATTGTCTTGCATCAAGCACCCAGCTTCCTAAGTGATATATGTGGTACAGTGATGAGGAGCAGACATGAGTCACTTCAACACATCTCATGTGTTTGACCTTGAGTATCCCTTGTTAAATAGAATTTATCTTTTTATTTTACTTTGTAGGAGAAGGATGGGGAAAAGAGAGGCATTTCTGGACTTCTATCGTTCATCAATATATTGTTTCTATATGAAAAACAGCTAATTTACAAATTAACTTAAAAATAAAAAAACTTACAAATTACTTTTTGGAACATGCTGCTTTGGTAAAATTGAAATAGTCTTTTTAATTACTACATAACCTTTTTTTAATAGACTAAATGATATATTCATTATGGACAGTTAAGTGAACACTAATCCAAGTTAATCTTTTAGGTACTCTTAATTCTCCATTTCCTGTCACATTATTCTCCCTGAATTAGTTCTAATTATGGTACTGTTCATCCTTCCAAACCTTAATTGGATTGGATTTTTATTCTATACACACACACACACACACACACACACACACACACACACACACACTGTTGATAGTAATTAATGTTTTCTCATGAATCACCTGGGAGTTCAGAAGATAGCCCGGTTGAGTGAGCTTCAAAAGCACCTCACTCAAGAAGTCTTCCTTTAGGGAATGAGGCATCCTCAATGTATTTCAGAGGAAACATAACTAAGAGAGGATACATATCTATATTGATAACAATAAAATATAGACATAGATAATACACAATAGATAGATAGCTGATAGATGATAGATAGATAGATAATAAATAAGTAGGTAGATAGATCAATGTTGATATAGATATATAGATAATTTGTTATAAGGAATTGACTCACATTATTATGGAGGCTGGGCAACTCCCAAGATCCTCAGGGTGATGTGCATCAAAAGCTAGAGACCCAGAAACCCTATGGCGCAGCTCCAATCTGAATCCAAAGGTCTGAGAAACAGGAATGCTGATTACGTAATTCTAGTCTAAAGGCTGACAGGCACAAGACTCTGGAAAACTAAATGTTTCAGTTCCAGTTTGAAGGCAGAAAAAGTAAAAGTCCTAGTTCAAGGTCCAATAGGCAGGAATAATTATTTCTTACTTGGGAGGAAGACTCTTGTTATATTCAGGTCTTCAACTGATTGGATGAGGCCCATCCACATTAAGGAGGGCAATATGCTTTACTTAGTCTACTGATTCAAATGTTAATTTCATTCAAAATCACCCCCACTAAACCACCCAGAGTAATGTTTGACCAAGTATCTCTTCACCCCACAGCCCAATCAAGTTGACAAAATTAATAATCACATTCAGTAAGCAGAAATAAAGGCTTACTCCTAGATGTGGACACTCACTGGTAAAAAAGTAGGGCATGAAGAGCGGCCAACCACAATGTGCCTCACATTCTTCAGGTCAGAGAGATCTTTCAGGAAAGCCTAAAACATGCAATAGGTAAAAGAGCAAGCATTTAGACATCTAGCATATTCAGAGGGCACCAACACTAAATCATAAGTTTAGAGTCAATTATAAATTGTTCTTTATTCCTGAATGCCATCCTTTAAAGCTGTGTAAGAACCAGAGGTAGTGTTGTTCTGCTAATAATTTCTGATATGATTGTGACCCAGGTTAAAAGAGAGTAGAGGCTTTAAATCAGACAAGAAAAGGAAATGTTACTAGTGGGATGGATTTGTGTTTTAATCACTGAATAATCATCCAGTTGAATCAAAAAATGAATCTCAGAACTATAAAAAGTCCAATATCTTTTACTTTGTACCCAAGTTAGCCCAACTTATTTAATAATCATGGTATATGTTCTTTTTTTTTCTCCTAGTATATGCTTCTTAATTACAAAATCAGTAGCATCTATATGTTCACCTTGCAATAGATTATCTTACGTATTAGAAATATAAAAGCTTAAATATAAGATGAAATTTATGAAAGACTAATAAAAATAATAATCATTTCAGCTTTTACTGCTGCAAGGTTCTCCTATCATCCTTAAGGATACATTCACCTCAGTAGATAAATTATCTTATACCTTGCTCTTCGCTATCTTTGTTATTAATGCCACATGATGATATCCAAGGCTGAGCTACCTCATATTTACTCTGTTTCTATAAGGATTCTCTTCATTATCCTTTACTGAATACCAGTCATTTATCAGGGCATTGTAGATACAAAATTAATTTCTGATTTTAAGAGACAAACATATGAGAGTTACTATATAAAGAGATAATTATATTAGAGACTGATTACAGTGATCAAATAAAACCTAATTAGTTATTAAATATCACAATACAGTATGAGTGCTGTTAGAATTACTAGCACTACATAACAAACCTCTCCAAAACTCAGTGGCTTAAAACATTTATTTACCTGATGTGTATGCAATCTGAGCAGAAATTGTTGATGGCAGGTCCCTTGTCGTTACTCAATATTAGCTAGGGGCTAGAATCTTCTGAAGGTGTGTGGTCCAGGAACACTCAAACAGCTGGGGACTGAAACAATCGGAGCTGCTCAGTCATCTCCATCTCAAGATCACAAGACCCTCCAGCATGGCCATTTAAGCAAGGGCAAACTTCTTACTTAGAGTTGCAAGTCTGTGAGTACATGGTGATACATGTCACCAGCGAGAGCCCTGTGAAGTCTATATTGCCTTTTATAACCCTGTCATGCAGTGCCACTATTACTGTAATTCAGCTGTCTGGGTAGAAATCATAGACGTCACCTCACAATGGAAGAGTGTTAATGTCACATTGTAAGAATATGTAGACTGGAATATTACATTTGGAAAATGCAAAAGAACACAGGTGCACAGAGAAGGCAGAACTATTTCAGGACTGGAGAAGTCAAAGTCTTCCAGCAGTGGGAGACGGGAATCTAGGTTTAGGAACCACCCAGTCACCCTGCCTCTAGTCTCTCTCTCTGTCCACCAATTCATTCTTCACATTGCCTCTTAAACAAATTATCTAAAATTCAAAATGGATGCCACCCCAATGCCTAACACCAAGCACTTTTTTTCCAAATTTCAAGAACCTATATCAGCACTGTCACATAGAACTTACTGTCCATTAGAGTAGCTGCTAGCCACATGTGGATCTGAGCATTTAAAATGTGACTATCGCAACTGAAGAACTGAATATCTAATTTTATTTAGTATAAATTAATTTTAATTTAATTCAAATAGCCACATGAGGCCAATTGTTGGGGAAGGTCATTGAAAAGATGGGACCAAGAGTTGACCTGTGAGTTGATCCTGGCACTCGGAGTTCCCTCACCCCTCCCCTGTCCTCGGTGTGGGTCCTGTTTGCCTTTCCCCACCCCCAGAAGCTGCTCCAAGGATATGGTCTTGAGAGAGTGCTGTGGTGCTGAGAACACCTGCACAGTACACAGACTAAATCCAGTTATGGCCTCCTTATAAACTTTTAAGATCTGGCAGGTGGGTTCAGGGATCCATTTGTCTTGCTGCCACCCAAACAAGCCTCATATGTAACTTCCCTTTGCTTATTAAAACTGCCACCTACCGGGGCACCTGGGTGGTTCAGTAGTTAAGCGTCTGCCTTCAGCTTGGGTCATGATCCCAGGGTCCTGGGATCGAGCCCCACATTGGGCTCCCTGCTCCGCGGGAAGCCTGTTTCTCCCTCTCCCACTCCCCCTGCTTGTGTTCCCGTTCTCGCTCTCTCTCTCTGTCAAATAAATAAATAAAATCTTAAAAAAAAAACCAAAAACTGCCACCTACCACCTGGAGTGGCCTGTCTCTTCGGTCTCTCCCTGCCCAGGTTTGAGACACCCAGGAAGCTCCTGAGAGGGTTGTGAACCAATAACAACTGAGTAACATTTTAAATAACATAGGCATTCCAAGATAAACTCCCAAGTCCTTAAAGTTATCTTTTTAAAATCCTGTAACATCAAGGTGCTGTGTTATCACACTCTTTGGAAGGAAAGAAAACTGAAGTGAAACAGAAATAATTTCTATTTAAGATGGTACATTATGCATTGTAATCCAAAGTTGCTATTTTAACCTAGGATAATGCAAGTATTGAGAATTATGTACAACATTCAGTGTCAACTAGAAGAAACACTTTTATTGGGATCTGCTTTACTGGCATTCTTTTTTATAATGTCACATTTTAAAACCTCACATACTCCAAGAGGTTGACCAACCATGAAGAAAAAAAAAATCAAGGTTGTCCTCTAATCCTCTGTGCACTATTGCTGATTTCTAAATGTTGTTAATTTAATGTCACCCCTGCAAGACTTTATAAGTGATTACATTGTTCAGAGTCTACAGGTTTTGCATAACTTATTAGACCTGTGCACTTGGTCTTAGGGGCAATGCAATTTTAAGCATTGTTAGTTCTCTTTAGATTACTTCCCCTGAACAAGGTAGTGAAATAGTCCCTTTGCAGACCTTTAACAATATGGTGATTTACAGATCCTTTCTATGAAGCAAATTTAAGTTGGAATTCTTCTTGAAATAAAAACATGTGGTCAAATATTTTAGACAGAATGCTAAAATTTCATATATATTCTGTGAGTTCTAATATATACATAAGAAAGACATTTATTATACCTCTTTAATGAAAATGAAGATACCCAATTGAAAAAAGGTCAGATATTGAGTTGGGCTGGAAGAAATCTGTAGTATTCCCTTATACAGAGTGATATATTCTATTTTCTGGTCTATATAATCTGATCCAAACATTAGTCATCTTATTTTCAACTCACGATTTCTTTTTACATTTTCTAGATGAGAAATGAAACTTGGCAGGCAAGATGAAAAGTAGCAATTAAGATTCTGTTTATTCCATAAGTTTTAATTCACAGTTCCTGCTGATTAGCAAAGAGCAATATTTGAAAGGTTGACTGTTATTTTGATGTTTGTTTGCTACACTTAAGAATAACTTTTCCCCATGTGTGGCTAACCAGTGAATGCAAAGCATGCATTTTTGTAAGAGAGAAATATTCTGCAAGAGCCATAAATTTAAATATCCAAATCTAAATTCCCCTGCCTCTTTTTTTTTTTTTTTTTTTTACTGAGAATTTCCTTATTCATTAGTGGTATACCTGTGGAGGTCAGGCCACAACTTTAGCACCTTGGATCCTCCAAATGTCCAGATTGACTAGAGCACACAGCTTCAAGGCAGAGCATAGAGGGAATCAGAATGCCCTGGCAGCTGATGATGTTGATGTCTGGGGCTTGATATTGGCTTTTACTGCTATATCCAGCTTGAGAAGACAAGAAATAGAAAAAGCAAGTGAGATACATTCTAGGTAGATGAAGTTGGTGGACTACATGTTATTTGTTTTTGTTCATGAAACAGTAAATATTGTATCAAGTGACATAAGTAAATTTTTGGTTCAACTCTGCCATCAACTCAGTGATTTAGTCTAATTAGTCAGTTCACCTTGAGCCGTCTGACCAGTAAAGAAGGAAAAAATGTTAATGTCTAAATGATTGGCTTGCCTCAAGAAATAAATGGGTAATGCCAGTTAAATCACTTGTTAACTCTAAAGTAGTGCTTCTCAAACTTGACTAAGTATCAGGATCACCTGGAGAAGTTGTTGGAGCAGTGCTTTAAGACACTGTACTAAAGACTGCTAACAACTTCAATTGACATCCTGTATCTAATAGGAGAATTAAGTGCTCCCCACCCAGGAATCTGTAATCATTTTTTTTCATTAAGAATAAAAAAATCCGGGGTGCCTGAGTGGCTCAGTTGGTTAAGCGTCTGCCTTATGCTCAGGTCATGATCTTGGGGTCCTAGGATCGAGGCCTGCGTTGGGCTCTCTGCTCAGCAGGGAGTCTGCCTCTCCCTCTGTGATCTCTCTCTCTCTCTCTCAAATAAATAAATAAAATCTTTAAAAAAAGAATTAAAAATCATAGATTTTGTAAATATATTTAGTTGTTTTGTAAATTGGGTCACCTACAAGCAATGCTTTATAGTATTAATACAGGTAGTTACATAACTATTCTGATGCCACTTGATTACAAATATGATTTAAATTTCCATTATATAGCTTTAATTATTAAATATGGAAACAAATAGTTTTCCTCTAAGCAATCTCAGGAAATAACTGATTGATATGCTTCTAGACTTTGAAAGAAATCATAGAAGTAGGTTTTATAGTGTTTCCCCAAAATTCATACTTACCCTGAATCTGAGAACATGACCATATTTGGAAATAGAGTCTTTGCAGATGTAACTAAGAATTGAGATATGATCATACTAGATTATAGTGGGTCCTAAACCCTTATAAGGAAATGTCCTTATAAGAGACATAAAAGGACACAGACAAAAAGAAGAAGATGATGGATACAGAGTGTCTACAGGCCAAGAGATGTCAAGGACTACTGGCAATCATCAAATCTAGGAGAGAGGCAAGGGAGAGTTTATCATACAGACTTCCGAAGGAACCAAACCTGTCAGCACCTTGATTTTGGATTTCTGGTCTATCGAAGTGTGAGAGAATAAATTTCTGTTGTTTTAAGGCACAAGCTTTGTAGTAATTAGTTCCAACAGTCTTAGAAAATTAATACATCACTGTAGATATAAAAGTAGACATGCAAGAAGTTTAAAGTATTTAGCCTCTATTTTATTTTGTTATCAAGTATTTTATTACATGCAGAGACTCTCGACAATATTTCTGAATCCCATTGAAAATAGAAATGTTTTCACTGGTCATGATCTGATCCCTGAAAGACCTCCTACTTTTCTGCATTCAATTTTCTTTGATTTAATGGCTTCTTGTAACTCTTTGGTTGACTCATTTTCCACTTTGACCATTTGGTTCTTACGCCATCCACTCTGCCACTACTCTTCCCACAACAAGGTTATGCTTGCATTTTCTTTCTTTTTTCCTCTCCCATGCTAAGCACATACAGGGCTTTTTATCTCAAATAGCTTGCATTAGTGCTGAGTAACACTTGTGGTTTCTGTTTCTGCCCAAGCATGAAAACAAATCTGCATGCAGATTTCAGGAGGCTGAGTAGTTTCTTAAAAACAACTCACCGACAAAACTACATATACTATACCTACACATGGATATGCACATGTGTGTATTTCCTACATTCTGAAAAACAGTTTTTTCAGTATGTCTACTTAAACTTTATTGTTATGATTTTCTGCTTTTCAAAGGTCCAATGAGAAATCAGTTCCTTAGCACAGCTGCTACACCAGCAAGAGAATAAAAAAGAGATGGCTTAAACATATGTTAATCGACGTGGTGCTGGTTCCATCTGGGCTACAAAATAGGCAATATTACAATACTCAACTGCTCTACTAAATAGCTATTACTGAACACTTTAAGGTCATATCAAAACTGTCCTTCCTGGTGGACTGGCAATACAGAGTCCCATCTGCATCCATCAGAAATGTGTGATCTATGCTATTTTAATTAGTTTATAAATAATTCATAAAAGAATATGCCTGTTTACCAAGACCTGAGAACTGAATTCCTACAGCTTTAGATTTACCATTTGCCTTTTCCCTCATAATTTTTTTCATCCCTTTAAGGAATGAGTGACTATTTAAAAAGTGTAGTTTATTCCTGATTTAATCTTCATTTAACTCTGTGATATTGAATCAGAGCAATTAATGCACTAATATTTTTCTGAACTGGTTATAGAAACAAAATAAGGTTTATCAGAGAATCATTGATATAGCATAGGCTGCATCATGTTATCTGGGCATATTTAGACCATTGTTCCAATGTCTAACCAACTCCCCATCCCAATTTATTTATTCAGTAGTACATGCATTCATTCTACTCTTTAAGAAAAGTCTCTATGTGAGGTTTTGCTGGAGCTTCAAATATGATTAACATGGCACTCAAGATGCCTAAATTCTACTACAGAAATTCCAAAATGTTTGTGAGTTAAATACCACAGATCTGTTTGTTTTACCTGAACAGTGTTTCCGTTAGTGTTTTAAATTTGCATTATGATTGTTCTTCAAAATTTAACAACAGAAAGTTTTCACAAAATAATTTACAATTATGCCTTCTGTTGATAAAATATCCTTGTAGGCTAGATGTAAGTTCCTGTTGATTGATCAAATGTACATTCATATTTTGCTCATAGTATTACCTTTGAGCATAATTACTATTACCTTTAAGAATAATTGGAGAACAAGTACATTTGTGATGAATTTGTAATATTTCAAGTTGGCTAGGTTGAACCCTATTTCCCCAAATTATCTTCCCTATATTTTCCAGCTCAGGCAATACAAGAGACATTCCTGTGGGAGATTTGGAGCTCAGAAGGGAAGCAGTGGCCACTTTGTAGCTCCCCTATCTACTTACTTGGTGTGAATCAGCAGCTGGGTACAATTGCTCTACCTTCCCCTGGATCTTCTTTAGGTTCTCCAACTCCTGGGCCAGGTGTGTTTAGGTTTGTGACAAAGGGTCCCAGCTTCTGCAGGATACCCTCCTTACCAAGGTCAGAGGCAGCAAGATCTTACACAAGGTTCAGTCCATCTTTGTGAACTGCAGCTTATACTTATGGGTTCCTGTTTGCCCTTACTCTTCCCACTTTACGTTAGTTTTCCCTTCCTTATTTCTTGCTCTGTGGATCTCAAGCTTTAGCATCAGGTCTGAAGATAGCAACCTTACAAAGACTGGTTAATGAGCTCTTACAATTGAGTAAGGTTAAGCCCCTTAATAAATGTATGTGTGTGTATACATACATACACACACACACACACACACACACACACACACACACTTAAGATACTTAAAAGATACCAAGGAACTTCAATGGTCTATACAATTGCTACTCAAATTTGTTCTGTGAAAACTGCCAACAGTCTATGAACTGTTACTTATCCTTACTGAAATAATATATGCTTATTCTAACAATAACACCTTGAAATTTTGAAAGCTTTTATTTTATCTATCTTTACATTTTGTTTTCTTACAAAATACTTGTACTTTACAAGTGCATCAGGTTGCAATAGATTGAGAAGCAAGCAAACAAACTGGTTTCTCAACACAGTGTGGCAAGCACTGATCTAAGTGGCTTGTACTTAGCCCTTCTAGGCATATGAATCTCTTAACCCTTCTCTAGTAATAAAGATGCGGTGTATAATAAATCATGATAAAAGAAGGCATCATGTAAGAAATTGCCATCAGAGTGGTAGAAGTCTCTTTGTTTTGACTGATAATAGGATACTTCATGGAAGAGTCAAGATTTGAGTTTGGTGCCTTAAATAGGCAGCTATAACAACCAAATATCTTTCTCAGCATTTAATTTCAAATATAATATATTTTCTAGTTAGGGTGGTCATTTCTTTGCATATAGTTTCTTCTGTGTTTATCCTAAATACATGAATTCTTTTCATAAATTATGGAGTATAGTTCAGCTTTATTACAGAGTTCCCCCAGTGTAAATCTATGAAACTATGATAATAAGGGTATTTCATTTCAGTAAGCTATAAACAGAATGGCAATGAGTATTTACCTCGATAGCCAGTTCTATTTCCTCAATAGTAGCTGTATAAATGGTAACAGTTATAAAGCCATGTTCAGGATCAAAGACATGTCTGCCATTGGTATAGCAGGAAGGAGTTGTAGTAGATATGTTTAGCATTTTCTTTTTCTGATATCCATAGTATCTGCATTGTAGAAAAATCTACAACTCTTTTAACTGCCTAACTCCCAGAATTCTTTTGAAAATTTCTAAACAAGTTTGTTGTGTTCTCTGTAAACCACCTATTTTCAGTATCCATATCCAGCATGCAAAAGCTGACTGGTCAAAAAAACAGATCATGATCTATGGCTATTTTATTATTTGAAATACAAAGGGCTTATCAAGGTGATCTCTTGAACTTCTTTGTATCTGTAAGTTCTGTGATTGATTGTTTTAATCAGTCATTCTTTCTAAAGTACTTGTGGTTAGTCTACAGCTACATAAATAGAGATTTCTATTTATGAGATTACAGACAAGTTAAGACAAAGATGTGACCCTATAGTGTATTTTAGTACAACCCAAAGCTGTTTAGATATTGTTGAGTCAAGCAATTGTTTAGAATTTGGAAAAGCTAAGATCATATTAAAAATTTTAATGGAATATGCCACTTGGTGAAATATCATGGTCATTAGTTGCTTTGCTCAGTGCAACATTTTTTTTTTTTTTAGCTCTCCCTTCTCCACTTCATGGAAATGCCTATCACATAGGTTGGGCCTCCCTTCTACAGGAGTGCACATATAAGCAAAGCTGGGCTAATCTTCATCCTCTAGGGAAATTTGCTGGAATGATCAAAAACTGGGGGGAAAACATTTTATTTTCTATATGATTTCTGGCTTTGATGACAGTGTATTCTTGCATTTACATAAAATGAATATATATATGTGTGTATACACACACACACACACACATATATATACACATCAAATATATACATAACAAAGCCAAGAGAGAAGAAATCTGAGCCAAGAAAAGAGGAAAGACAATTTTCTTTGAACCTGTGGATTTAGCCTCCATCATTCTTCAAAAAGCAATTAGAAGGGCAGTATCACATTGGGAATAATAAGTTTCACTTGGTATTCCATGGAGTAACTTAAATTAGGAGCTGCACTAACCTTTGACTGCTGTCTGCAAGAATTACCTTACTTATTATCATTCTAACATGATTTACCTGCCCCATACCAAAGACCACACCTTGAAATTGACTTCTTCATTAGCAAAAAGATCAGCTTTAAGGTTCATGTGTTTTTTTGTTTGTTTGTTTGTTTTGAAGCTGGTGCTGCCTGGGTAATGTCCTTACTTACTGGCCCACCTTGACTTACAGCCTTCTATGATCTCTGCATCATGTTACTTTCCCGTCTCTTAATTCCTCTTCCTCTACCACCCTCTGGGAGCTGTGCCTAGAGCAACTTTTATGTACACAGATTTGATTTTATGCTCCTGGTTATGCTTGTTCATGTTGTGTTTGTAATTTAAACTGCCTTTGGGCTCAGTATGACATGTACACTAGGCAGGAAATCTCTGTTCTTTGTAAAGCCCACCTTATGGTCCATCATGGTGGGAAACTGCCCTGCTAAGAAAATAATAGTCTAATATCTGAACTTTATTTGGTTAGCTTTGTTCTTGCCACTGCACTTGCATCATCCTTATTTCAAAAAATATATATGTTCTGATTAGCTGTCTCATTCTGGCAAAAGAAGCAATAGCAGTGATACTGGATTAATACCCCTGAAGTGTCCTTAAATAATAAAAATTCAAATGAGAGTAAATTGGATGGTCAGTTTCTATGAGGAATAATATAGGTCAGTATTGTCAAAGCCATTTGGCATGGGAGCATTTGAAATCTCCTTGACCTCCATGTACCTGCAATTTAATTTTACTACGGCTAAGACTTTTAGACCAGCTGGCATGATAATTCAGATCAAGGTCTTTGGAGTAACTAATCTTTCTTGATTTGAGGAAACTTTAGTCATTTCCTTTTTAAAGCAAGCTATTAAGCTCATTTTTTTTCAGACTCATCATTCACACTCACATAGACACCCAAATAGCTCCCCCCCATACATATACGGTTATGTGACTGCTTCATTATTTCATAGATATTCAAAAATATTAATTTGCAATCTATTGCTTAGCTTTTACTCCCAAAGTTTGTCTCTTCTGGGTTTGGAATGAATTTCACAGTATCTCACAGTATCAAAATAGGTTTATTGGGGAAATAGAAAATCATCAATGGCAGAGTGAGCATAAAGAAATCCAAAAGCACAGGTCCAGACTCTCCCATTATTCCATAGCAAAGGAGTCTGGACCAGGGTATTGCTGGGCCAGCGGTGTGGGTCTGCATTCCAATGGAAGAACTTTGTCTCTTGTTTTTCTTCTTTTTTGTAGGTCCAACATAACAGTGCAGATTTGTCAATAGTATCATACATAGAGTCTATATTTTATAGACCAGGTGACTGTAGAAGTTATCTAGAAACTCCAGTTGGCAAGGATGTAGAGACCTTAGGGTTCATAGAGCTTGGCAATGCCATCTGCTGAGATGGGCATGTGAGAGGGGAATGAAGACCCCCCAGTTTGAAGGGAAGCTGAGCCTGAATACAGCATTTCCTGCTGCTAGAAGGGGAAGTCTTCCTCTGAATGTGTTTGGGCATCGCAGATGTAACTCCCAGAATCATACTCAAAATAATTCTGCTTGTTGCTCCACATCTTTCTGGGCAAAGCATTTTATTTAATTATTATGATAACAAACCTCACACTGAAGCTTCACTGTGCCATTATGATAGGTCTTTTCTGTAGTAATGAGTTATAGGTTAGAGTCATGGCATAACAAGGATGTCTTTGATTCTACTAGCAACCACCTTAAATAGAGTCCAAGATAAACTAACATTAAATTGGCTACTCATTTTGAATTTTCATTATATGAAAGGATCCAGGTACACTAATTTTAACCCATTCTGGGCTTATATCCAGGTTCACAACTGAACTGTCTAGCCAAGTCTAAGTCTCAAAAGCTAACTTTCTTTTTATATACATAGATATAATATCTGGTATTAATTCATTTACTGTGTATTTACCAGATGCTCCAGATATGTACCTGATATTGTGAGTGGGAATTGGAAATCAGAGAATACATGTATCCTGTGTTAAATATGAAAATTCTAAGCAGCCTGAATTTTGGAACACACAAATCTATGTTCTGTTTTTGGCATTTTGAAGGAGATTATTCACATTTTGAATCAGATCAATTGCACTTAATTTTTGTTTTTATTAAAGTGCCTGTACTTCAATAAAAACTTGATTTTAGAGCTGAATGTAAGCTGAAGTACTGTTACTGACTAGTAATTTTATGATTCTGGATTTTACCCAAAGCAGGAATATTTCAGTTTAATACAATGTTTGAAGAATTATATTGAAGTTTTGTTTAAAAAGGCTCCCATGAATTTTTATTGTAATACCTGTGACTATGCAAATATAAAGCACTGCCAATATTCAAGTGTTCAGCTAGGGGATTAACAGATATAAAATAATAAATTCTGAACAAAAACATTTCATGTAAGAAAAACTAGACACATCAGAAGGTATGAATAAAATATCAAATAATAACATGCAACTATTGATTGACAGTTGTCGAAATTTTTATGTCTGCTGTGAATGAAACTTTTATAATGACATCAGAATATTTTTTCACATTTCATCTGTAAACATGCTAAGGAATTAATACTATCTGAAAGCTATGTGTAACTACCTAGTTTTTCAGCACTGGAGTGACATATTTGTGTGCTAAAAAAAGTCACTGTATCATCAGGGTGAAGGATATGGAGGGGAGGGGCAGATATGTTCTGGTCTAAACAGTCTCTTTTTCTCTTATTCAAGAGCTAATTTGCTAAAAGGTATCCTTTTAATATTAGTCTATGAACATAAAGCAATGTGTTAGAAATTAATCCTAACATTTGGTATGGAAATTTTGACCAGATAGTATGTAGGTTAGACTCTGTGGGCCATAGAGTCTTCTCTCCCAACTATTCAACTCTGTCATTATAGTGCAAAAATGGCCATGGACTTTATGTAAATGAATAGGCATGGCTGTATTCCAATGAAAATTTATTTACTCAAATAGGCATCTTTCCTAAGAACTATAGTTTGCCAATCCTTGGTGTAGAAATTGCCCTTAGTCAAAACCACTAGGTAACTACTGGGATATATAGCTCCTCCTGTCCTGATGTACACAAGGTGTTTAGAGAAATGTGATATTCATCATGAGCTATGTCCTGATGTACACAAGGTGTTTAGAGAAGAAATGTGATATTCATCATGAGCTATCAATTGTTTGGTTCTATAATGCTACTAGTATAACACAGTTCTCCAGTTATAATTTGCTATATTTTAGCATTTAATTTTTAAGTTGTTTATTTCTAGAAGGAGGAATCAGAATAATTAAAAATATCATGATATATCAACTAGATAAATTTTATTCAGCTAGTATATATTTAATAACAAAGAACTAGGTTAAATGTGGAACTTAAGAAATAAGGCAAAGGAGGGGGGGTGGAGCAAGATGGCGGAGGAGTAGGAGACCTGGATTTCGTCTCCTCTCAGGAATTCAGCTGGATAGGGATCAAACCATTCTGAACACCTACAAACTCAACAGGAGATCAAAGAAAAGAAGAGCAACAACTCTCTGAACAGAAAAGCGACCACTTTCTGGAAGGTAGGACGTGCGGAGAAGTGAATCCAAGGCGATATTCGGGAGGATAGACGGCGGGGGAGGGGCCTCCGTCGGCCGCTTCTGGCAAGTGATAGAGCCGCGGAGCACAAAATCGGAACTTTTAGAAGTCTGCTCCGCTGAGGGACGTCACTCTGGTGGCGAAGTGGGGGGTGGAACCCTCGCGGGACAGTGTGGTCTCAGGACCCTCGGGGTCACAGAAAGACCGGGGGTGCCTGAGTGCGGCAGAGCTCCCAGGTATCGGAGCGGAGAAGCCGGCTGCAGAGACAGAGACGAGGCGCGGGCTCTTAGCTCGGGGTTGCTATAAACCGTGATCCGCAGCACAGTCGGGCCACTGCTCCTCCAGCAGGGACCCAACAAGCGGCAGATCCGGGGAGACTCACCTTCTTCCCCCGGGGAGGAGAGGTGCGGGAGCGCACCGCGGGGATCTGCTGGGTTTGGAGACTCCACCCGGGGTCGGGTGCCAGATAGAAAGGCGCGGTCACAGGCCGGGTGAGCGCGGAGTGTGGCCGGAGACCGGGGAGACGGGAGTGACTGACGGCTTTTCTCTGGGGGCTCGCTGAGGAGCGGGACCCCGAGTTCTCGGCCCGGCGGAGATTGGGAGGCCGCCATTTTCACTCTCCGCCTCCAAAGCTGTACGGAAAGCTTGCAGGGAACAAAAGCTCCGGAGAGCAAACCCGAGCAGATTACTTAGCCCGGACCGGCAAGGGCGGGGCAATTTTGCCTCCGGCAAAGACATTTGGGAACCACGGCAACAGGCCCCTCCCCCAGAAGATCAGCGAGAACAGCCAGCCAAGACCAAGTTTACCGATCAATGAGAACGGCAGAACTCCAGCGCTAGGGGAACACTGCACATAGAATTCATGGCTTTTTTACCATGATTCTTTAGTCTTTCAAAGTTAATTATTTTTTTAATTGTCTTTTTTTCTTTTTTCCTTTTTTCTTTTTTTTTGAATTTTTCTTTTTCCCTTTTTCAACCAACATCTTATCAATCCCTTTTTTAAAAAAAAAAAAACATTTTTATTTTTCATTTTTAAAGTCATATTCTATCCCTTCATAGTAGTTACCCGTATTTTTGGCATATATATATATAAGTTGTTCTCTCTTTAAAATCTTGAGATAGTTTCTTCTAACAGATCAAAATATACTCTAAATCTCTAGTGTATGGTTTTTTTCTACTCCCCTGCCTTTTCTCACTTTCTCTCTTTTTTTTCTTTCTTTTTTTTTTTTTTTTTTTAATCCTCTTCTTTCTTTTTTCAAACAACTTATCAAATCCTTTTTTAAAATTTTTTATAATTTCCATCTTTACAGTCATATTCCATCCCTTCATCATATCAACCCTTATTTTTGTACATATATAAGTTTTTCTTTCTTTAAAATTTTGGGAGGGACTTTCTTTTAACAGACCAAAATACACCCAAAATCTAGTGTGTGGCACTGATCTATAATCCAGCCTGATCATATTTGATCACATTCTGTTTTTGTTTTGTTTTGTTTTGTTCTGCTTTTGTTTGTTTTTATCTTTATCTTTTTCTTTTTTCTTTTTTTCTTTCCTTTTCTTTTTTCTCTCTTTCCCTTTCTTTTCCCACTGCTTCAGGTCTTTTCTGATTTGTTTAGAGTATATTTTCTGGGGACGTTGTTACCCTGCTAGCATTTTGTTCTCTCATTAATCTATTCTCCTCTGCACAAAATGACAAGACGGAAAAAATCACCTCAACAGAAAGAACAAGAGGTAGTACCGACTGCCAGGGACCTACTCAATACGGACATTAGTACGATGTCAGATCTAGAGTTCAGAATCATCACTTTAAAGATACTAGCTGGGCTTGAAAAAAACATGGAAGTTATTAGAGAAACCCTTTCTGGAGAAGTAAAAGAACTAAAATCGAACCAAGTAGAAATCAAAAAGGCTATTAATGAGGTGCAATCAAATATGGGGGCGCTAACTGCTAGGATAAATGAGGCAGAAGAAAGAATCAGTGAGATAGAAGACCAAATGATGGAAAATAAAGAAGCTGAGAAAAAGAGAGATAAACAACTACTGGATCACGAGGGCAGAATTCGAGAGATAAACGATACCATAAGACGAAACAACATTAGAATAATTGGGATCCCAGAAGAAGAAGAAAGAGAGAGAGGTGCAGAAGGTATAATGGAGCAAATTATAGCAGAGAACTTCCCTAATTTGGGGAAGGAAACAGGCATCAAAATCCAGGAAGCACAGAGAACCCCTCTCAAAATCAATAAAAATAGGTCAACACCCCGACATCTAATAGTAAAACTTACGAGTCTCAGAGACAAAGAGAAAATCCTGAAAGCAGCTCGGGAGAAGAGATATGTAACCTACAATGGTAGAAACATTAGATTGGCAACAGACCTATCCATGGAGACCTGGCAGGCCAGAAAGGACTGGCAGGACATATTCAGAGCACTAAATGAGAAAAATATGCAGCCAAGAATACTATATCCAGCTAGGCTGTCATTGAAAAT